>NC_079388.1:21704855-21911223 GCF_029220125.1 Pseudoliparis swirei | reverse complement strand
GTTGTGTGTGCGTGATGTTGTGTGTGTGTGCGTGATGTTGTGTGTGTGCGTGCGTGATGTTGTGTGCCTTTCTTGGGCATCTTTGGTGTTCCATGTGCTGTGTGGCAGATGGTTCTAGCATGTCTTGTACCACCTGCACCGCTCTCTGCTTCTCATGATCTCCTGTGACTCTTGTCACTGTGTTGTTCTGTTGCAGACGGGATCTGTTGAGGAAGAGGCTGGCTCGTGATTTCCCCCAGCTGGTGTTTCACATCCCCACCAAGCGCAACATCTGCGAGCTGTTTCCCCGGACACGCCCTCTTTCCCCGGACACGCCCTCTTTCCCCGGACATGTCCTGTTTCCCCGGACACGCCCTCTTTCCCCGGACACGTCCTCTTTCCCCGGACACGTCCTGTTTCCCCGGACACGCCCTCTTTCCCCGGACACGCCCTGTTTCCCCGGACACGCCCTCTTTCCCCGGACACGCCCTCTTTCCCCGGACACGCCCTGTTTCCCCGGACACGCCCTCTTTCCCCGGACACGCCCTCTTTCCCCTGACATGTCCTGTTTCCCCGGACACGCCCTCTTTCCACGGACACGCCCTCTTTCCCCGGACACGTCCTGTTTCCCCGGACACGCCCTCTTTCCCCAGACACGCCCTGTTTCCCCGGACACGCCCTCTTTCCCCAGACACGTCCTGTTTCCCCGGACACGCCCTCTTTCCCCGGACACGCCCTGTTTCCCCGGACACGCCCTCTTTCCCCGGACACGCCCTCTTTCCCCGGACACGTCCTGTTTCCCCGGACACGCCCTCTTTCTCCGGACACGCCCTGTTTCCCCGGACACGCCCTCTTTCCCCGGACACGTCCTGTTTCCCCGGACACGCCCTCTTTCCCCGGACACGTCCTGCTTTTGAGACCTAAAAAATGCGTCCGGCAGGGATTCCAAAAACATCGGGATTTTGCTTCGTCGGATATTTGTGTTTCTCTGGGTTTTCATAAACTAGTATTTACCCCTTACAAGTTTTGGAAATGGTATCTCCCTTACGTTCCACCTTCTTGCGTGAGCTGACGGTATAGAGAGCAGTCATTGGTCGACAGATCTCAGGGTTGCCAGATACACGATAATTATCCTCCAAATACAACCATGTTGAGCCTTTGATCGATACTTCACCGTCTCCAACCTGGCAACACGGAGCACCTCGCCGCCTCCACTAGTTCATTGTTGTTTGTGCTATAAACTCCTCCCAGCGCGCCGCTCAGCGCACTGGCGCTGTGGAGAGGCACCACGTCCTGAGGGGCTCACAAAACAGGCAACTAAAAAATCCTCATAGTTATAATAATTATAATGCCGATATTATTTCAGTCTAGAAATATTAGGCACCTTTTAGGCATGTATATCACAAGACAGGCAGAACAAGAGAGATGTTTAATCGCTGTTTTGTGGCTAACTTTAGCCTACTTACCTGCTAAAGTACAGCTAGCTGGCTAACTTTAGCCTACCTACTCGCTAACGTTGATGGCGACGGCTAATTCAAGGCGTCATGGCGACTCATTTGAAGACAGATGGCAGCAAACAGAAACTGAAGCAACGGTGCGAAACTAGCTATAGCAACACCCGGCAGCTAACTTTAGTTTAAGCTAAGCTAGAGTTAGCCTAGCGGTAGCGTAGGCTCTGGGGTTTGTTGCTCCGTCAACTTTCAGCTGTCATATCAGAAAAATACCGGAACATTTCAGGTAGAAATGTTTTCTAAATATGACGCGACAGGACGAGTGCAGTTCACTCACCGACCAGTGGGGGCGCTAACACCACGGATCCATAACACAGACCCTCAAAAATCAACAAACATCAAGTGTGTCCACATTTTATTGATCTTATAGTAACATAAGGAGCAGAGGAGGAGGAGCAGAGGAGGAGGCGTGGCTTCAGCTGCTCAGGTTCTGGTCGTACCTGCAGAAGGAGTGACATCATCGTCTTCATTTGAGCTCGACACTCTTCCTCAACGGCTCATGGATTTAATAAAGACATGAAACGTTACAACGACGTCCTGATTCAAGATCATCACGAACAGCACTTCAGGAAACAGGAAGTCGAGTCAAACAGGAAGTCGAGTGAAACTCACCGGGCGACGCAGTCTGGGATCTGCACATGCTCAGTAGGGACCAGGTGAGAGAGATCACAGAGGCTGGACACGAACTGGAGCTTCCTGCTGAACTTAGAGCTGAGGAGGAGGAGGAGGAGGAGGAGGAGGAGGAGGAGGTGAGAGAAGGGAGGAGGAGGAGGTGAGAGAAGGGGGAGGAGGAGGTGAAGGAGGTGAGAGAAGGGAGGAGGAGGAGGTGAGAGAAGGGAGGAGGAGGTGAGAGAAGGGGGGGAGGAGGAGGAGGAGGAGGAGGAGGTGAGAGAAGGGAGGAGGAGGAGGAGGTGAGAGAAGGGAGGAGGAGGAGAGGAGAGAAGGAGGTGAGAGGAGGAGGAGGAGGAGGTGAGAAGGGGAGGAGGTGAGAGAAGGGAGGAGGAGGTGAGAGAAGGGGAGGAGGAGGAGGTGAGAGAGGAGGAGGAGGAGAGAGGTGAGGAGGAGGGTGAGGAGAGGAGGAGGAGGAGGAGGTGAGGAGGGAGGAGGAGAGAGGGAGGATGAGGAGGTGAGAGAAGGGGGGGAGGAGGTGAGAGAGGGAGGAGGAGGAGGTGAGAGAAGGGGGGAGGAGGAGGAGGTGAGAGAAGGGAGGAGGAGGAGGAGGGGGAGGAGGAGGAGGAGGTGAGAGAAGGGGGGAGGAGGAGGAGGAGGGGAGGAGGGGAGGAGGAGGAGGAGGTGAGAGAAGGGGGGTAGGAGGAGGAGGAGGAGGTGAGAGAAGGGGGAAGGAGGAGGAGGAGGAGGTGAGAGAAGGGAGGAGGAGGAGGAGGAGGAGGAGGAGGAGGAGGAGGAGGAGGTGAGAGAAGGGGGGAGGAGGAGGAGGAGGTGAGAGAAGGGGAGGAGGAGGAGGAGGTGAGAGAAGGGAGGAGGAGGAGGAGGGAGGGGAGGAGGAGGAGGAGACATGAATGTTAGGTTGGTCTATCAAGATGGCCGCTGTGTCGCCCCCTGGTGGCTGTCAGAGTTTATGAGGATCATCTGTCATTTTACGAAATACACTGAAATGAAGCTCCGCCCCTAAGGAGGTGGAGGAAAAGAGGAAGAGGAGGAGGAGGAGGAGGAGGAGGAGGCAGACCTGATGAAGGGTTTGATGATGGTGACGAGGGCCTTGATGTACCAGGTGGGATGAACCACGTAGAAACCCTTTAGGTTCTTCCTCAACCTGCACACACACACACACACACACACACAGACACACAGACACACACACACACACACACACACATACACACACACACACACACACACACACACACACACACACACACACACACACACACACACACACACACACACACACACACACACACACAGTCACACACACACAGTCACACACACACACACACACACACACACAGTCACACACAGTCACACACACACACACACACACACACACACACACACACACACACACACAGTCACACACACACACACAGTCACACACACAGTCACACACACACACACAGTCACACACACACACAGTCACACACACACACACACACACACACACACACAGTCACACACACACAGTCACACACACACACACACACAGTCACACAGTCACAGTCACACAGTCACACACACACAGTCACACACACACAGTCACACACACACACACACACACACACACACACACAGTCACACCGTCACACACACAGTCATGGGTGTAGCGCCCCACACACAGTCACACACACACAGTGGACAGAGACACACAGCCAGCCCAGCTGAGGGCAGCAGTCGTGGGTGTGGCGGTTCCTGGCCTCCGGCACACAGGTAGACCACCACGTAGTCCTCCTGCACCATCAGGTCCAGAGTCCCCACCACGTACCTGCACACAGCCGTCAGTCACTCACCTGCAAGAGTCATGCTATTGTTGTTATTATTATCATCATTATTATTATTAATAATACATATGATTATTATATTATATTCTTTTACATTCTAGAATTATATATTATAATAATATATTATAATTATATTGATAAAATGATAATAAGATATTATTATAAATATTATTATTATATTAATATTAGTGTATTACCATTATTATATATGATTATTATATTATATGTTTTAACATTGTATTATTATCATTATTATTTATTATAAAAATATATTATAATTATATTGATAAAATAATAATAATAAATTATTATTGATATTATTATTATATTAATATTAGTGTATTACCATTATTATATATGATTATTATATTATATGTTTTAACATTTTATTATTATCATTATTATATATTATGATAAAATGATCTTATAATAATATTTCATAGTCCTATATAATGATGATATTGTCCTCGTACCTGAACAGGTGGTCCATGACGTAGCCGTAGTTCTCCAGGTGGTTCTGCGGCAGGAAGCACGAAGAAAACACGATGATGTCATTTGTCCCGTCTCCATAGTAACCTGAGAGGTGACAGAGGAAGTGTTAACGGTGAGAGGGGGGTCACACAGGTGGGGGGGGGGTCACAGGTGGGAGGGGGGGTCACACAGGTGGGGCGTCTACCTGCGTGGGACAGGACCCTGAGGAACGGCTCCAGGACGCTCATGTCGACCCGGCTCTCCTGCGGCGGGTCTCCGGTGGAGAAGCGGCGCCACCTGGTGCCGGTCCCGTCCACCACGTCCTCCTGCTCCAGAGACCCCGGGGTCTCGCGGCCCCCCTCCGGTCCAGAACCGGTCTGGCAGTCAGACCCGGACCGGGGTCTGGATCCGGACCCCCCGCGGTGCTGGGTCGCCACGCCGAGACGCCGCAGGTCATCTGGGAAGCGACCCGGTGTTAGAGAGGTCTACGTCAACAGGCGGGGTTTGACCTTTGACCTCTCACCTTCCAGGTCATACATGGGGAAGGGCAGCGACTCGCTGTCAGAGGGCGTGTCCATGTCGTCCAGGTCGAAGGCCGGCGCCAGGTCATCGTCGTCTTCAGGGGACGGCGAGAGGAAGCACGAGGGGAAGTCGCCTGAAACGCTGGACTCACTGCGGCCTGCAACATCGATATTATTATTATAATATTATTATTATATTATTATTATAGTATTATCAATTATTATTATTATATTATATTATTATAATTATATTATTATAATAATTATATTACTATTACTATTATTATTATATTATTATAATTATAATATATTATATTACTATTATTATTATTATATATTATTATTATAATATAATTATATAATGATATTATAATAATATTATTATTATTATATTATTATAATATTATTATTATTATTATTATATTATTATCATGATATTATTATAATATTACTATTATTATTATTTTATTATTATTATAATATTATATTATTATTATTATATTACTATTATTATTATATATTATTATTATTATATTATTAGTATATTTTATATTATTATATTATTATTATATTACTATTACTGTTATTATATTATTATTATTATATTATTATTATATATTATTATTATTATCATTATTATTTTTACATTATTATTATCATATTATTATATATTATTATTTATATTATAATATATACTTATTATTATTATTACGTATTATTATCATTAGTATTAATATATATAATAATAATATATTATTATAATTATAATTATATATATTATTATATTATTATTATAACATTATTATTATTATTATTTTAAATGATCATCATTATCGTCATTACTGTTATTATTTTGTATTATTTTACCCCCTAAAGACAGACTGAGAGCCGGAGCCACCAGGATCTTCTTCTTCTTCGTTGGTCGTGACAAAGACAGACTGGTGGGCGGAGCTGCAGACAGGAAGTGAGGTCACACATTCAGACAGAAACAGGAAGTTAAAAATATGAAGTCATAAAATGATTGTTTATCTTTGAACCTCGTCGCTCTGCGGAGGATTTCTGCTCTGGAACCTCTTCCTCCCCCACGGCCTGGACACTGAGGAGGAGGAGGAGGAAGAGGAAGAGGAGGGGGAGAGGAGGAGGAGGAGAGGAGTTGAGGAGGGAGGGGAGGAGGAGGAAGAGGAGGAGGAGAGGAGTTGAGGAGGAAGGGGGGAAGGAGGAAGAGGAGGGGGAGAGGAGGAGGAAGAGGAGGGGGAGAGGAGGAGGAGGAGGAGAGGAGTTGAGGAGGGAGGGGAGGAAGAGGAGGGGGAGAGGAGGAGAGGAGAGGAGGAAGAGGAGGAGGGAGGAGGAGGAGGAGGAGGAAGAGGAGGGAGGGGAGGAGGAGGAGGAGGAAGAGGAGGGAGAGAGGAGGAGGAAGAGGAGGGAGAGAGGAGGAGGAGGAGGAGAGGAGGAAGAGGAGGGAGGGGAGGAGGAGGAAGAGGAGGGAGAGAGGAGGAGGAAGAGGAGGAGTGTTCAGTTCTCTCAGTTTATTTTATTAAAGTCGAAACTTGTTTCAACTTTATTTCCTTTTGTACGAATTAGAACAAACCCAGAGGAGGAGTCTTCCTCTCCTCCTTCCTCCTGCTCTTCCTCTCCTCCTTCCTCTCCTCCTTCCTCCTGCTCTTCCTCTCCTGACTCCATGTTGTTTCTGTCCACAAACACAAAGTGAACGTTGTAGTTGTTTGATGAACGTGTTCCTGTCTGTTTGTCCTTTAGTGTTTCCTCTAAAGTCTCTCTGCTTGTTTTCCTCTGAACTTATTGAACTTTCTTCCACCGCTTCAGGATTCTTTCCTGAATCATAATAATAATCATGTATTAAAGTTTAAATCACCAGCTGGTCGTCATGACGTCGCCTCAACGTTCAGCTTCAGACCGTCAGTGAGGCCATCGCCACGTTGAAAACAAGACACGCCCCTCAGAAGCTCATTGGTCCATGTCCTCAACCCAACGAGACATCAGAGAGCTTTGGGCCGGGTCAGATGATGTCACCCCGATGATGTCACCCCGATGATGTCACTCCGATGATGTCACGTCGATGATGTCACCCCGATGATGTCACTCCGATGATGTCACCCCGATGATGTCACCCCGATGATGTCACTCCGATGATGTCACCCCGATGATGTCACTCCGATGATGTCACCCCGATGATGTCACTCCGATGATGTCACGTCGATGATGTCACCCCGATGATGTCACCCCGATGATGTCACTCCGATGATGTCACCCCGATGATGTCACTCCGATGATGTCACCCCGATGATGTCACTCCGATGATGTCCCTCCGATGATGTCACGTCGATGATGTCACCCCGATGATGTCACTCTGATGATGTCACTCCGATGATGTCACTCCGATGATGTCACCCCGATGATGTCACCCCGATGATGTCACTCCGATGATGTCACCCCGATGATGTCACGTCGATGATGTCACTCCGATGATGTCACGTCGATGATGTCACCCCGATGATGTCACTCCGATGATGTCACTCCGATGATGTCACCCCGATGATGTCACCCCGATGATGTCACTCCGATGATGTCACCCCGATGATGTCACTCCGATGATGTCACCCTGATGATGTCACTCCGATGATGTCACCCCGATGATGTCACGTCGATGATGTCACCCCGATGATGTCACCCCGATGATGTCACCCCGATGATGTCACAACGATGAGGAGCCACACAGCGTGTCGGACGCAGTTTTGTGTTTTTCACACGATTAAAAATGGCAGAAAATCTAAGTAGGCGGAGCTTAAGGGTCTGAGGTCTGTTTAGAAGAGCCGGAGGAGACGTGAGAGAAAAGACTCAAGTTCAGGGAGAGGGCCGTCAACACCACGCATCTATTCACACTGTGTCAACAACAACAACAACAACATGTTCCAGACGAACAACAACAAACATCTATTTACACTTCACTGTGTCAACAGAGACGACCCAAATAAATAAATAGAAACACTCACGGCAGATCTGCTCTCTCAGGGAGTCGACAGGAAGCTGGTTCACAGGGAGAGAGAGAGAGACAGAGAGAGGGAGAGAGACAGAGAGAGAGGGAGAGAGAGAGAGAGACAGAGAGAGAGAGAGACAGACAGAGAGAGAGAGAGAGAGAGGGACAGAGAGAGAGGGAGAGAGAGAGAGATACAGAGAGAGAGAGACAGACAGAGAGAGAGAGGGAGAGAGAGACAGAGAGAGGGAGAGAGAGAGAGATACAGACAGAGAGAGAGAGAGAGAGGGAGAGAGAGAGATACAGAGAGAGAGAGAGAGACAGACAGAGAGGGAGAGAGAGAGACAGAGAGAGAGAGGGAGAGAGAGAGATACAGAGAGAGAGAGACAGACGGAGAGAGAGAGAGACAGAGACAGAGGGAGAGAGAGAGACAAAGAGAGAGAGAGAGACAGGCAGAGAGAGAGAGAGAGAGACAAAGAGAGAGAGAGAGACAGAGAGAGAGACAGACAGACGGGTTCAGGACAGACGGCAGAGATCACTGAAGAACTTCACAGTGTGTTTATGAGCGGACTCTAACACCTTTACCTGTGTGTGTGTGTGTGTGTGTGTGTGTGCTGAGCCAACAGGACTCCAGAGGTGTGGCGAGGGCCCGGCCCTGTTACCATGACTACAAGCAGCGGCGAGAACATCGGGGTGCAAGTCCCAACCTGCTGAGGACACGTCCAGGCCCGTGGTTTCTTAATGTGTCAGTGTGTGTGTCAGTGTGTGTGTGTCAGTGTGTGTGTGTCAGTGTGTGTGTGTCAGTGTGTGTGTGTCAGTGTGTGTGTCAGTGTGTGTGTCAGTGTGTGTGTGTCAGTGTGTGTGTGTGTGTCAGTGTGTGTGTGTCAGTGTGTGTGTCAGTGTGTGTGTGTGTGTGTGTGTGTCAGTGTGTGTGTCAGTGTGTGTCAGTGTGTGTGTGTCAGTGTGTGTGTCAGTGTGTGTGTGTCAGTGTGTGTGTCAGTGTGTGTCAGTGTGTGTGTGTCAGTGTGTGTCAGTGTGTGTGTCTCTAGTCAGTCAAAGCTTCCACAAAGCGCCGCTCTCTACTGCCCTCCATCTCCTCAGGGTTACCATAGTTACTCTTGATAAACAGGGCGACGTGTTGTGAGCAGCCTGGAGATGAAGGTTGTTCTTTAAGATAGAACAATGTCCTTCAAACACCTTTTAGAGTCGGGCAGCTTGTCATCGTTATATTACATGTAACGTCATCCTCTTTGCTGACGTCACGTCCGGTCCTGCTCGGCCGGCGTTCCAGCTCTTCATTGAACACGCGCTGCTCGGGGGTCACGCGCACGCAGAGTTCATCCGCGCGACCTAAAGAGGAGTCACGGTAAACGTAACCATAGCGACGCGGAGCGACTTCTCCTCAATTACACATATGAATTATGTCTTTGGGGCAAATCGACCGGACGTGACGTCGCGTGTGGATGTGTCTTCCGGTGGGCGTGACTTCCGGTGAGCCTGGCAGATGTAAACAGCTAGCATCTCGTCTCTCCAGATACGTACACACGCACACGCGCGCGCAGACCCGGTGCCGGTAAGCAGCAGCTTGTTTTACCGACTGTTTGTTTGTGTGGGGTCACGTGTGTTGTTGTTGTTGTCTCTTTTGTAGAGCACCACATCACTTAGCTGTGTTAGCATGGAGCGCTAGCGACAGGTTAGCTAGCTCCTCTTCCTTAGTGACGCGCCTTCACACCTGTGCTTTGACAGTAACGGGTTCTCGGGTACATGTACTCTTAAAGTACGTGGACTTTACATCTCAGAGCTACATAATGTACTTGTTGATGTATTTTTCGGCCCTGGCTAGAGACACAGCCCAGGTGCATTGTGGGTCATGTTTTTATGGTCTATGATCAGTTGTTATTCATGTTTCTTCTTGGCAGGAGGGCTCCTCCACTTCCTGTCAGCAGGAGGAGGAGGAGTTCATTCCTCAGACTGTCGCCATGTTTAAACTCTGATAGGTTGTTGGGTCCCCGTCATGGCGGAGTCCGCAGGGGGCGTGGCCAAAGAACTGCTCCTCACCACCCTGCAGGTCCCGAGCAACGCCGCCGGTCCTCTTCCCGCCACACTCCAAAAGGAGGAGGGGAAGGAAGAGAAGGAGGAGGAGGAGGAGGAGGAGAAGGAGGAGGAGGCCACGCCCACGCCGCCGGATTCTTCCTCACTGTCGTCTGAAAACTGGACGATAACCGCCGTCACCACAGAAGAAGAATCTCTGTCGGCTCTACTGGGACAAGTCGAGACCGCAGGAGCAGAGCCAGGTGAGGGTTAGACCAGGACTAGGACCGAGACAGGACCGAGACCAGGACCGAGACCAGGTCCAGGACCGAGACCAGGACCGAGACCAGGTCCAGGACTTCCTGTCCTCTGATAACCAGGACCTGGAGGAGAGCTCCTCCCTGGTCTCTGATCTGGTTTGTGTCTTCAGGTCTAGACCAGGACCAGGACCAGGACCAGGAGGAGAGCTCCACCGACTCCGCGTCCTTTTCCATGCCCAGTCCGGAGCTCTCTGCCGGGGCGGAGGCAGCAGGAAAGGCCCTGGACGTGGAGGACGGCCTGGGGGGGCGCGGCTGCTCCCCGTCCACTGAGGACCCGGGTCTGAAGGACCAGGACCCGGGTCTGAAGGACCAGGTCCCGGGTCTGAAGGACCAGGTCCCGCCGGAAGCTGCTGGTGAGACTTTTTAAAGATTTACATGTGTGAGAAGGTTAAAAAAGACAGAATGACATGCTGCTGGAGAGACGACCAACAACAGACGGACTGGAAGCTCATTCTGCGCATGCGTTAAATGCGGTAAAAAAACAAAACTAGTCCATCCATCCATCCATTCTCATCCGCGGGGGCAGCAGACCCAGCAGGTTGACCCAGACTTCCCTCTCGCCCGCGACACTTTCCAGCTCATTCTGGGGGATCCCGAGGCGTTCCCAGGCCAGCCGGGAGATATAATCTCTCCAGCGTGTTCTGGGTCTTCCCCGGGTCTCCTCCCAGTAGGACGTGCCTGGAAAACCTCTAACGGGAGGCGTCCAGGAGGCGTCCGAATCAGATGCCCGAACCACCTCAGCTGACTCCTTTGGACGCGAAGGAGTAGCGGCTCGACTCAAGCTCCCTCCTGATGTCCGAGCTCCTTACCCGATCTCTAAGGCTGAGCCCGGCCACCCTACGGAGGAAACTCATTTCGGCCGCTTGTATTCGCGACCTCGTTCTTTCGGTCACTACCCAAAGTTCGTGACCATAGGTGAGGATTGGAACGTAGACCGACCAGTAAATTGAGCGCTTCGCCTTTCGGCTCAGCTCTCTCTTCACCAAGACAGACCGGTACAGCGCCTGTTTTACTGCTGCAGCCGCACCGATCCGCCTGTCGATCTCCGCTCCATCTTACCTCACTCGTGAACAAGACCCGAGATACTTGAACTCCTTCGCTTGGGGCGCTCTGTCCCCACCTGGAGGAGCAATCCACGGTTTCCGCAGAGCACCACGGCCTCAGATTTGGCGGTGCTGACTCTCATCCCTGCCGCTTCACTCGGCAGCAAACGCCCCAGTGAGTGCGGAGGTCACGGTCTGAGGATGCTAACAGGACCACATCATCTGCAAACAGAAGAGAAAGCGATCCCAAGACCCCAAACCTGACCTGCTCCACCCCAGGCTGCGCCTAGATATCCTGTCCATGAAAATCACAAACAGGACCCGGTGATAAAGGGCAGCCCTGGCGGAGACCAACACCCACGAGGCGTGTCTGACTTACTGCCGAGGATGCGGACACAGCTCCTACTGCAGGCGTACAGCCCGGATAGCCCGTAGCAACGGGTCCGGAACCCCATAACCCCGCAGCACCCCCACAACAATTCCGAGGGACCCGGTGAAAGCCTTCTCAAGTCCACAAAACACATGAAGACTGGTTGGGCAAACTCCCAGGACCCCTCGAGGACCCTTGAGGGTGAAGAGCTGGTCCACAGTTCCACGACCGGATGGAATCCGCACTGCTGGTCTTGAATCCGAGGTTCGACCAGCGGTCGAGCCTCCTTTCAGTACCCTGGCATAAACTTTCCCAGGGAGGCTGAGAAGTGTGATTCCACGATAGTTGAGCACTCTCCGGTCCCCTTTTTGAAAATGAACCACCACCCGGTCTGCCAGTCCAAGGGCACTGTTCCTGACCCCATGCGACATTGAAGGCGTGTCAGCCAAGACAGCCCAACAATGTCAGCGCCTTCAACATCTCAGGGCGGATCTCATCCACCTCGGCCTTGCCACCAAGGAGCTTTTAACAACCTTAGCGGCCTCTGCCAGGATATTGGTCGACCCCCAAGTCTACAGGCACTGCCCCTCTAGAGGGACATGTTGGCGGTTGGGAGTTCCTCAAAGTGTTCTTTCCACCGTCCGTGATGTCCCCATCCGGGTCAGCAGCTCCCCACGCTGAGGACAGCCTGGGGTGAACCCTGCTTTCCTTCCTGAGCCGTCGGACGGTTTGCCAGAACACTTTGAGGCCGACTGAAAGTCCTTCTCCATGGCCTCCCGAACTCCTCCATGCCAGGCAGCCGGTAGGCCTCCTTCTTCAGCCAGGCTTCCCTGACCCCGGTGTCCACCACGGGTTCTTGGATTGCCGCCATGACAGGCACTGAGGACCGTCCGACCACAGCTCCGATCGGCCACGTCCAGCATAGAGGCTTTGAACATGGTCCACCTTGATTCCATGTCCCCAACCTCCCTCGGGATGTTTGAGAAGTTCATCCGGAGGTGGGAGTTGAAGACCTCCCGGACAGGGTCCTCCACCAGACGTTCCCAGTTCACCTGCACTACGTTTGGGCTTGCCAGGTCTCTGGCCGACTCCCCTGCCATCTGATCCAACTCACCACCAGGTGGTGATCAGTTGACAGCTCTGCTCCTCTCTTCACCCGAGTGTCCAAGACATACGGCCGCAGATCAGATGATACGATTATAAAGTCGATCATCGATCTCCGGCCTAAGGTGTTCTGGTACCAAGTACACTTATGAACCACCTTATGTTCGAACATGGTGTTCGTAATAGACAAGCAGTGGCTAGCACAGAAGTCCAATAACAGAACACAGTTAATCCTGTAATTTAATTAACTGAGTTAACGCGTTATTTTTCACAGCACTAATATATATGTATATATGTGTGTGTGTATATACATATATACACACACACATATGTATGTGTGTATATGTGTGTGTGTATATATATGTATATATATATACATATGTATATATATATATATATTAGTGCTGTGAAAAATAACGCGTTAATTAAATTACAGGATTAATTAGTTGTTTTTTTTAAATGCATTTAACGCATGCGCAGAATGAGCTTCCAGTCCGTCTGTTGTTGGTCGTCTCTCAAATTGTAATAGTTTCACAGCCCTAATATATATATAAATGTGTGTGTATATATATATGTATATATATTTGTGTGTGTGTATATATATTATGTATATAAATGTGTGTGTGTATATATATTTGTGTGTATATATATTATATATGTATATATATTTGTGTGTGTGTATATATTATATATATATTAGTGCTGTGAAAAATAACGCGTTATGATTAAATTACAGGATTAATTAGTTAGTTTTTTTAACGCATTTAACGCATGTGCAAAATGAGCTTCCAATCCACCACTTCAATCTGAACTCTGTCCGCTCTCATGCAGACGGTCTGTTCATCGGTAATGATCCTTCCGCAGGTTCACCTCCGGAAACCTTGTGACGACTTTTACTTCCTGTAGATCAGGGTCTCAACACGTCGATCGCGACCTGCCAGTCGATCGCGGCGTAGTGTCGGTAGATCGCATGACATTAAAGAGATTGGCCGCCCCTGACATGTTCTCTGAAACACGTCTTTGTTCTTTTATTAAACCAAACGTCTGTTGTTGATCGTATCTCCACAGCAGCATGTCATTTCTGTCTCTTGGCGTTGCGTTAACACTTATCGATCTCTCCACTGCGCCACAGAGCTCCGTTAGCATAGCGCGCGCCAGGACCGAGCAAACAAAAGTCACTTGTCAATCTGTCCACCTGTCCGTGCCGGTGAGGTTTCAGCTTTGCAGCGGTGTCCCCGCCGTCCCTTTCATCACGGCCCAGTTCATGAAGAAAACCCACACAGTCAGTTTGCCTCAGCAGCTGCTAGAGGAAGACTAGAGGCCTTTAGATTGTATCATGGTGGAGTTAATGGTTGACAAACAAGAGAAACATGTTCTGTTTAACCTCCTGTTACCTTTACATTTACTAACATATTTGACCCCAGCAATTAAAACCTCCAGAAAATTATTAGAATTAATATTGCTTCCCAAGTTTAAGTGTGAGGTACTTTATGTTTGTTTGTTGACTACCTAAATAGCCCTTTAAATAAATAAAAAAGTTGATATTTCTTATATGTTTGACACAGTGAAAAACAGCCTGGGGTCAAATTGACCCCAAAGAACACCGACATTAAACATTGAATGGGGTCAAATTGACCCGAAAGGTAACAGGAGGGTTAAACATTCTGTTTAGGATGAAGATGTATTAATGTTCCATATGGAAGAAAACTGCTAAATAACTGCTGAGTTGCAGCACCATTGTATAGAAGAATGTATAAATGTATATATCCATCTTTTGTCATAAATCTCTATGTTCTCACAAAATATACCGAGAATATCGGTAATATGTGATTAATCATGATTAATCCACAAAAACCTGTGATTAACCTGATTAAAAATGTTACTCGTTTCACAGCCCTAATATATATGTATATAAATTTGTGTGTGTGTGTATATATATACAGGACTGTCTCAGAAAATTAGAATATTGTGAAAAAGTTCTTTATTTTCTGTAATGCAATTAAAACAACAAAAATGTCATGCATTCTGGATTCATTACAAATCAACTGATATTGCAAGCCTTTTATTCTTTTAATATTTAATAATTTTTTAATTGCATTACAGAAAATAAAGAACTTTATCTATTCTTCTATATATATATATATGTATATATATTTGTGTGTGTATATATATTATGTATATAAATGTGTGTGTGTATATATTATATATGTATATATATTTGTGTGTGTGTATATATATTATGTATATAAATGTGTGTGTGGATATGTATATATATTTGTGTGTGTGTATATATATATATATGTATATTTACTGCAGTAAAGATGTCGATACTTCCCGTGTGTATATGACTGTAGTTGTCCTCCCGTCCACAGGGGGCTCTGTGGCCCCTCCCACTCCTGGGGGCTCCGCCTCCTTGGGGGCGGGGCCGTCCACGCCGGCCTACTACCTGGTGAAGTGGATCACCTGGAAGGAGAAGAAGACGCCGATCGTCACGCAGAGCGAGAACGGGCCCTGCCCCCTGCTGGCCATAATGAACACGCTGTTCCTGCGCTGGAAGGTAGGCTCCTCTTAAAGGGACAGGCGCGCATTACTGGAGGATATGAACACTACCACGGCAGCAGGAAGTACTCCCTGAATACTCGTGGTATTTGTACTTTGTGTTTCAGGCGAAGCTCCCGGCCCAGACGGAGGTCGTCACCACGGAGGACCTGATGGCTCACCTGGGTGAGTCCGAGCCGCCGGCCAATCAGAGGCCAGCATAATGCTGACAACAGAACATCAACCTGTGTGTGTGTGTGTGTGTTACAGGAGAGTGTGTGTTGTCTGTTACACCCAGAGAGAAGACTGACGGGATGGAGCTCAACTTCCAACAGGTACACACACACACATATACACAAAGACACACACATATATACACAAAGACACACACACACATATACACACACACACACATATATACACAAAGACACACACACATATATACACAAAGACACACACATATACACAAAGACACACACACATATACACAAAGACACACACACACATATATACACAAAGACACACACACACACATATACACATACACACACACACACATATACACACACACACACATATACACACACACACACACACACATATACACAAAGACACACACACACACATATACACAAAGACACACACATATACACAAAGACACACACATATATACACAAAGACACACACATATACACACACACATATATACAAAGACACACACATAAATACACACACACACACACACACACACACACATATACACATACACACACACATATACACAAAGACACACACACACATATATACACTACACAAAGACACATATACATACACACACACACACACACACACATATACACATACACACACACATATACACACAGACACACACACACATATACACAAAGACACATATACACACACACACACACACATATACACAAAGACACACACACACATATACATATACACAAAGACACACACACACACACATATACACATACACATATATACACAAAGACACACACATATACACATACACACACATATATATACACAAAGACACACACACACACACACATATACACATATACAAACAGATACACACATATACACACAGACACACACATATACACACACACACACATATATACACAAAGACACACATATATACACAAAGACACACACACACACACATATACACAAAGACACACACATATATACACACACACATATACACAAAGACACACACATATACACAAAGACACACACATATATACACAAAGACACACACACACACACATACACATACATATATACACAAAGACACACACACACACATATACACACACACACACACACACATATATACACAAAGACACACACACACATATACACATACACACACATATATACACAAAGACACACACACATATACACATACACACACACAGACACACACACATATATACACAAAGTCACATATATACACAAAGACACACACACACATATATACAAAGACACACACACACATATACACAAAGACACACACATATACACATACATATATACACAAAGACACACACACACACATATATACACAAAGACACACACATACACACACATATATATACACAAAGACACACACACACACATATACACATATACAAACAGATACACACAGACACACACACACACACATTTAGACTCACAAGAAACCAGATGACTGAGTAAAGTGCAGGAAGGAAATCTGAAACGTGTGTGTGTGTGTGTGTGTGTGTGTGTGTGTGTGTGTGTGTGTGTGTGTGTGTGTGTGTGTGTGTGTGTGTGTGTGTGTGTGTGTGTGTGTGTGTGTGTGTGTGTGTGTGTGTGTGTGTGTAGAACATGAGTGATGCCATGGCCGTGCTCCCCAAACTCTCCACCGGTCTGGACGTCAACGTTCGTTTCACCGGCGTGACGGACTTTGAGTATACGCCTGAATGCATCGTGTTCGACCTGCTGAACATCCCACTGCTGCACGGCTGGCTGGTGGACCCACAGGTGTGTGTGTGTGTGTGTGTGTGTGTGTGTGTGTGTGTGACCACCTTCCCCTTGTTCAGAGTCCAGAGACGGAGGCGTCTGTTGGGAAGCTGAGCTACAACCAGCTGGTGGAGAAAATCATCGACTACAAACACTCAGCCGACAGCAGCAGAGTCAGTGAAGGTAACACTCTGGTTGTATAGAAGTCTATGCTTCATGTGTTGAAGCTGCATTCCCCCTCCTGCCCACCAGGGGGCTCCTCTGGTTGTATAGAGGCCTCTAACGCCCCTGTGTGCAGGCCTGGTGGCGGAGCAGTTCCTGGAGGCCACGGCCACCCAGCTGTCGTACCACGGTCTGTGTGAACTCAGCTCCACGGCGGCAGAAGGAGAACTCTCCGTGTTCTTCAGGAACAACCACTTCAGTACCATGATCAAACACCAGGTGGAGCCGCACGCACGCACGCACGCACGCACGCACACACACCCCTGCCTGTGGCTAACCCCCCCCCCTCAGGGCCACCTGTACCTGCTGGTGACGGACCAGGGCTTCCTGCAGGAGGAGGCTCTGGTCTGGGAGTCGCTCCACAACGTGGAGGGAGACGGGAACTTCTGTGACTCCGCCTTCAGGCTCCAGAGAGCCCCGCCCCCCCACAGCCACACCCCCAGCGTCCAGGACCAGCAGAGGCAGATAGACCAGGTGAGACGGGTAGACCAGGTGAGACGGGTAGACCACGTGAGACGGGTAGACCAGGTGAGACGGGTAGACCACGTGAGACGGGTAGACCACGTGAGACGGGTAGACCAGGTGAGACGGGTAGACCACGTGAGACGGGTAGACCAGGTGAGACGGGTAGACCACGTGAGACGGGTAGACCAGGTGAGACGGGTAGACCACGTGAGACGGGTAGACCACGTGAGACGGGTAGACCACGTGAGACGGGTAGACCACGTGAGACGGGTAGACCAGGTGAGACGGGTAGACCAGGTGAGACGGGTAGACCACGTGAGACGGGTAGACCAGGTGAGACGGGTAGACCACGTGAGACGGGTAGACCAGGTGAGACGGGTAGACCACGTGAGACGGGTAGACCACGTGAGACGGGTAGACCAGGTGAGACGGGTAGACCACGTGAGACGGGTAGACCAGGTGAGACGGGTAGACCACGTGAGATGGGTAGACCAGGTGAGACGGGTAGACCAGGTGAGACGGGTAGACCAGGTGAGACGGGTAGACCAGGTGAGACGGGTAGACCACGTGAGACGGGTAGACCAGGTGAGACGGGTAGACCAGGTGAGACGGGTAGACCACGTGAGACGAGTAGACCAGGTGAGACGGGTAGACCAGGTGAGACGGGTAGACCAGGTGAGACGGGTAGACCACGTGAGACGGGTAGACCAGGTGAGACGGGTAGACCAGGTGAGGCGGGTAGACCAGGTGAGGCAGGTAGACCAGGTGAGACGGGTAGACCAGGTGAGACGGGTAGACCAGGTGAGACGGGTAGACCAGGTGAGACGGGTAGACCAGGTGAGACGGGTAGACCAGGTGAGACGGGTAGACCAGGTGACCAGGTGAGACGGGTAGACCAGGTGAGACGGGTAGACCACGTGAGACGAGTAGACCAGGTGAGACGGGTAGACCAGGTGAGACGGGTAGACCAGGTGAGACGGGTAGACCAGGTGAGACGGGTAGACCAGGTGAGACGGGTAGACCAGGTGAGACGGGTAGACCAGGTGAGACGGGTAGACCAGGTGAGACGGGTAGACCAGGTGAGACGGGTAGACCAGGTGAGACGGGTAGACCACGTGAGACGGGTAGACCAGGTGAGACGGGTAGACCAGGTGAGACGGGTAGACCACGTGAGACGGGTAGACCAGGTGAGACGGGTAGACCAGGTGAGACGGGTAGACCACGTGAGACGGGTAGACCACGTGAGACGGGTAGACCAGGTGAGACGGGTAGACCACGTGAGACGGGTAGACCAGGTGAGACGGGTAGACCAGGTGAGACGGGTAGACCAGGTGAGAGGACCGTGTGGCTGACCCTCTGTGGTGGTCTTAGGACTACCTGGTGGCGGTGTCCCTGCAGCAGCAGCAGGGCGGGGCCCCGGGGCCCCTCAGTGACCTGGAGCTGGCCCAACAGCTCCAACAGGAGGAATACCAACAACAACAACAACAGGAGCAACAGCCACAACAACAACAACAACAACAGGGATCACAGCAGGTACAACTTCACGGGGAGAAGTACTCGCGAGTACTAGTACACACAGGCAGTATGATGAGTGATGATGTCACTGTGATGATGTCACTGTGAGATGATGTCACTGTGATGTCACTGTGTGATGATGTCACTGTGAAATGATGTCACTGTGAAATGATGTCACTGTGATGATGTCACTGAGATGATGTCACTGTGAGATGATGTCACTGTGATGTCACTGTGTGATGATGTCACTGTGATGATGTCACTGTGTGATGATGTCACTGAGATGATGTCACTGTGTGATGATGTCACTGTGATGATGTCACTGTGATGATGTCACAGTGATGATGTCACTGTGATGATGTCACTGTGTGATGATGTCACTGAGATGATGTCACTGTGTGATGATGTCACTGTGATGATGTCACAGTGATGATGTCACAGTGATGATGTCACTGTGTGCAGGTCAGAGTTCAGGGGTCACAGCAGGGGGGCGGAGCCAGAAGAAGAGAGAAGGACTCGGACTGTGTCGTCTTATAGACTCTTCCTCATCTTCATCATCGACTAACACACACACACACACACTCTCTCCCATGCTTCGCCGGCTCCAGGAGGCGGAGCCTGCTGATTGGTGGTTTCATGTTTATTTGCAGGTTGTGAAACGCGTTTTAATAATAATAAATAGCAGAACTCTGTTTGAGCCTCATGTCTTACCGTAGATATATAAGATATTTTTATAGATTATATATGAGTGTTATAACTGATGTATAAACGGTTATAACACTCAGCGGCGCCCTCAAGTGGAGGACGGGAGGTACTGCAGGAGTCAGAGCAGCACAAAGGGTTCACTCCCCAAACCTGAAGACCCCAGATCACTGAGGAGAGGATGAGGAAGAAGAGAAGGAATGTAAATACATTATATATATTTATATATCAATATAATATATGTGTGTTACACACACTATGAATGTAATATATGTTATATTGTCTCCACTTTAACAATAATTGTATTTATTAAGTTATTACGTTTTCCTTCCCGTCGTGACTCCTGAGGTTCAGGATTTAAAGGCACAGTAACGTCTCGACCTCATTTACCCATCATGCCTCTGTTCTCTGGGCGTCGCCGGTACTTCCTGTTGTTGTTGTTTACTCAAGTTAAGATGAACAATTAAAAAAAAAAAAAGCTCAATCAATGGATTCTGATTCATTTAGTTTCAGGTTTATTTAATGTTTCACAGTTTAGGACAACAAACAAATAAACAACGTGTGCTGAATCTCAACAAAGAGGAGAAAGAACAGGAGGAGGAGAAGAAATGAGAGAACGAGGAAAAAGAAGAGGAGGTCAGACAACTTGTTCATCTGGAACATCTCATGTTTATCTCATGAAATATTTAATTAACATTTATTAATTTAATCTCCGATGTTCTTAACCTGTAACTATTAATAATAATAATAATGTTATTAGAGTAGTTTTATGTAAATCCATAAGCTCCGCCTCCTGGTTAGAGACTGTCGTTAACGTCCTTGTGTTTGTCTTGTCGTTAGCATCGTTAGCGTCGGGAGCCAAAGAAGCCCCTCCCTAAAAGGGGGAGGAGCCTCCTGCTCAACATTTCGTACTGAAGTTCAAACAAATGACAAACAGTTTCAGGTTTAAAGTTATTTCCGAGCTGACGGAGGAACGAGAAAGAAGGCGACGGAAGGTTCTCAGACTCCAGCATCGCCCACAGGCTCCGCCCCTTTTTGTCTGCACGTCAAGTGTAAAAATCGTCCCTCCGATTGCGTTGAGTCGAACATATTCACAGTGAACCAGGAACACACTTCCTGGTTCACTTCAGTGCTAACGCGTAGCATGCTAACACCACAACAGTTCTGTGCTTCGTTGTGCTCAAAACAACAACAACAACACGTTCATGAACAATGTGGTTCACTTTTATAAAACGCTCATTTCCACAAGCGTGCTAACGGCTACTTGTTCGCTAACAGCTACATGGTTGCTAACGGCTACATGATTGCTAACAGCTACATGGTGGCTAACGGCTAATTGATTTCAACATCTACGTAGTTTCTAACAGCTGGCTAACGGCTAAGTGGTCGCTAACGACTACGTGATCGCTAACGACTACGTGAGCGCTAACGACTACGTGATCGATACATCGAATCTGAAATTCTGGTTGAAATAAAATGAAACTAAAGTGTAAACTAGTTAGCTCATAGCTAATGAGCTTGTTAGCTCTTTTGCTAACTGATCAAAGAGATTCAAGGTGCAATTCATAATCTGGCTTTACATTACTTATGTTATTGTCAAGCTAACGGCTAACGAGCCACAACATATTTGATCTTTGCTGTTGTAGCCATTAGCACAAGTTAGCTTGCCAGTTAGCTCGTACGTAGCATTACGCTCAGTAAAACAGCTGTTAGTTGTAATAAATGTGCTAACGAGCTTCTGACCGTTCTCTTGGATCCTCAAACGGAGCTTAAAGAATAACGTTCTAGAAGAACTCGATGTCCTCTGAGGAGGAGCCGCCATGTCGGAGGTCATGAGTCCGTCACCGTGTCTCTGAGGGCCAATCAGAGGAGAGACGTGACCTGGACACATTAATGTGAACAGCGGCGTACGAAGCAGAACGAAAAGGGAACCAATGAAATAAACAAACACGTAACGTTGAAGTTAAAGAGTTTTTTGCTTTTTAATCCTGTTTTCAAAAGTCCTGAAACATCAAACATGAACGAAGACGTTAAAATATAAAAGCTCCGAAGTCCCGAGTCACGCGGAAACCACCGGAACACACAAGACGCAAGCTAACGGATGCCGGTGTTCACACGGTGGTCACATGGTGGTCACATGATGCCGGTGGTCACATGGGGTCACATGGTGGTCACATGGTGGTCGCATGATGCCGGTGGTCACATGGTGGTCACATGGTGGTCACATGGTGGTCACATGGTGGTCGCATGATGCCGGTGGTCACATGGGGTCACATGGTGGTCACATGGTCACATGGTGGTCACATGGTCACATGGTGGTCACATGGGGTCACATGGTGGTCACATGGTGGTCACATGATGCCGGTGGTCACATGGGGTCACATGGTGGTCACATGGTGGTCACATGGTGGTCACATGGTGGTCACATGGTGGTCACATGGTGGTCACATGGTGGTCACATGGGGTCACATGGTGGTTACATGGGGTCACATGGTGGTCACATGGTCACATGGTGGTTACATGGTGGTCACATGGTGGTTACATGGTCACATGGTGGTCACATGGTGGTTACATGGTGGTCACATGGGGTCACATGGTGGTCACATGGTGGTCACATGGTCACATGGTGGTTACATGGTGGTCACATGGTGGTCACATGGTGGTCACATGGTGGTCACATGGGGGTTACATGGGGTCACATGGTGGTCACATGGTGTTCACATGGTGTTCACATGATGCCGGTGGTCACATGGTCACATGGTGGTCACATGGGGTCACATGGTGGTCACATGGTGGTCACATGGTCACATGGTGGTCACATGGTGGTCACATGGTGGTCACATGGTGGTCACATGGTGGTCACATGGTGGTCACATGGTGGTCACATGGTGGTCACATGGGGTCACATGGTGGTCACATGGTGGTCACATGGTGGTCACATGGTGGTCACATGGGGTCACATGGTGGTCACATGGTGTTCACATGATGCCGGTGGTCACATGGTCACATGGTGGTCACATGGTGGTCCCATGGGGTCACATGGTGGTCACATGGTGGTCACATGGTGGTCACATGGTCACATGGTGGTTACATGGGGTCACATGGTGGTCACATGGTGGTCACATGGTGGTCACATGGTGGTCACATGGTGGTCACATGGTGGTCACATGGTCACATGGTGGTCACATGGTGGTTACATGGGGTCACATGGTGGTCACATGGTGGTCACATGGGGTCACATGGTGGTCACATGGTGGTCACATGGGGTCACATGGTGGTCACATGGTGGTCACATGGTGGTCACATGGTGGTCACATGGTCACATGGTGGTCACATGGTGGTCACATGGTGGTCACATGGGGTCACATGGTGGTCACATGGTGGTCACATGGTGGTCACATGGTGGTCACATGGTGGTCACATGGTGGTCACATGGGGTTACATGGTGGTCACATGGTGGTCACATGATGCCGGTGGTCACATGGGGTCACATGATGCCGTTGGTGACGTACTGGAAGGAGTCGTACAGCTTGGTGGTGATGGACCTCATGGAGCCGTCCACCAGCTGCTCCACCAGCAGCTGCAGCTGCTCCTCCGTCAGCGACATGTGGAACCGCTCCTTCAGGCCGCGGATGGTGCTGGAGCCGTGGAAGCAGGGCAGGTGGGAACCTGGAGAACATGGGAGGTCTACATGAGAAAGGTCTACATGAGGAAGGTCTACACGAGATGAAGGTCTACACGAGAGGAAGGTCTACACGAGAGGAAGGTCTACATGAGGAAGGTCTACACGAGAGGAAGGTCTACACGAGAGGAAGGTCTACACGAGAGGAAGGTCTACACGAGAGGAAGGTCTACATGAGGAAGGTCTGCATGAGGAAGGTCTACATGAGAGGAAGGTCTACATGAGGACGGTCTACATGAGGAAGGTCTACATGAGGAAGGTCTACACGAGAGGAAGGTCTACACGAGAGGAAGGTCTACATGAGGAAGGTCTACATGAGAGGAAGGTCTACACGAGAGGAAGGTCTACACGAGAGGAAGGTCTACACGAGAGGAAGGTCTACACGAGAGGAAGGTCTACATGAGGAAGGTCTACATGAGGAAGGTCTACATGAGGAAGGTCTGCATGAGGAAGGTATTACATGAGGAAGGTCTACATGAGGAAGGTCTACATGAGAGGAAGGTCTGCATGAGGACGGTCTACATGAGGACGGTCTACATGAGGACGGTCTACATGAGAGGAAGGTCTACATGAGAGGAAGGTCTGCATGAGAGGAAGGTCTACATGAGGAAGGTCTGCATGAGGAAGGTGTGCATGAGGAAGGTCTACATGAGGAAGGTCTGCATGAGGAAGGTCTACATGAGGAAGGTCTACATGAGGAAGGTCTACATGAGGAAGGTCTGCATGAGGAAGGTCTACACGAGAGGAAGGTCTACACGAGAGGAAGGTCTACACGAGAGGAAGGTCTACACGAGAGGAAGGTCTACACGAGGAAGGTCTACACGAGAGGAAGGTCTACGAGAGGAAGGTCTACGAGAGGAAGGTCTACACGAGAGGAAGGTCTACATGGAGGAAGGTCTACATGAGGAAGGTCTACGAGAGGAAGGTCTACACGAGAGGAAGGTCTACATGAGGAAGGTCTACATGAGGAAGGTCTACATGAGAGGAAGGTCTACATGAGGACGGTCTACATGAGGAAGGTCTACATGAGGAAGGTCTACACGAGAGGAAGGTCTACACGAGAGGAAGGTCTACATGAGGAAGGTCTACGTGAGAGGAAGGTCTACGTGAGAGGAAGGTCTACATGAGAGGAAGGTCTACACGAGAGGAAGGTCTACATGAGGAAGGTCTACATGAGGAAGGTCTACATGAGGAAGGTCTACACGAGAGGAAGGTCTACACGAGAGGAAGGTCTACACGAGAGGAAGGTCTACATGAGGAAGGTCTGCATGAGGAAGATATTACATGAGGAAGGTCTACATGAGGAAGGTCTACATGAGAGGAAGGTCTGCATGAGGACGGTCTACATGAGGAAGGTCTACATGAGGATGGTCTACATGAGAGGAAGGTCTGCATGAGGAAGGTCTACATGAGGAAGGTCTGCATGAGGAAGGTCTACATGAGGAAGGTCTACATGAGGAAGGTCTAGATGAGGAAGGTCTAGATGAGGAAGGTCTGCATGAGGAAGGTCTGCATGAGGAAGGTCTGCATGAGGAAGGTCTACACGAGAGGAAGGTCTACACGAGAGGAAGGTCTACACGAGAGGAAGGTCTACAGAGGAAGGTCTACGAGAGGAAGGTCTACGAGAGGAAGGTCTACACGAGAGGAAGGTCTACACGAGAGGAAGGTCTACACGAGGAAGGTCTACACGAGAGGAAGGTCTACATGAGGAAGGTCTACATGAGGACGGTCTACATGAGGAAGGTCTACATGAGGAAGGTCTACATGAGGAAGGTCTACATGAGGAAGGTCTACATGAGGAAGGTCTACACGAGAGGAAGGTCTACACGAGAGGAAGGTCTACACGAGAGGAAGGTCTACATGAGGAAGGTCTACAGAGGAAGGTCTACACGAGGAAGGTCTACGAGAGGAAGGTCTACACGAGAGGAAGGTCTACATGAGGAAGGTCTACATGAGGAAGGTCTGCATGAGAGGAAGGTCTACATGAGGACGGTCTACATGAGGAAGGTCTACATGAGGAAGGTCTACATGAGGAAGGTCTACATGAGGAAGGTCTACATGAGGAAGGTCTACATGAGAGGAAGGTCTAGATGAGGAAGGTCTACATGAGGAAGGTCTACATGAGGAAGGTCTACACGAGAGGAAGGTCTACACGAGAGGAAGGTCTACATGAGGAAGGTCTACATGAGGAAGGTCTACATGAGGAAGGTCTACATGAGGAAGGTCTACATGAGAGGAAGGTCTACATGAGGAAGGTCTACATGAGGAAGGTCTGCATGAGGAAGGTCTACATGAGGAAGGTCTACATGAGGAAGGTCTACATGAGGAAGGTCTGCATGAGGAAGGTCTACATGAGGATGGTCTACATGAGAGGAAGGTCTGCATGAGGAAGGTCTACATGAGAGGAAGGTCTGCATGAGGAAGGTCTACATGAGGAAGGTCTGCATGAGGAAGGTCTGCATGAGGAAGGTCTACATGAGGAAGGTCTGCATGAGGAAGGTCTACATGAGAGGAAGGTCTACATGAGGAAGGTCTACATGAGGAAGGTCTACACGAGGAAGGTCTACACGAGAGGAAGGTCTACACGAGAGGAAGGTCTACACGAGAGGAAGGTCTACACGAGAGGAAGGTCTACATGAGGAAGGTCTACATGAGAGGAAGGTCTACACGAGAGGAAGGTCTACATGAGGAAGGTCTAGATGAGGAAGGTCTACATGAGGAAGGTCTACACGAGGAAGGTCTACATGAGGAAGGTCTACATGAGGAAGGTCTACATGAGAGGAAGGTCTACATGAGGACGGTCTACATGAGGAAGGTCTACATGAGGAAGGTCTACATGAGGAAGGTCTACACGAGAGGAAGGTCTACACGAGAGGAAGGTCTACACGAGAGGAAGGTCTACACGAGAGGAAGGTCTACATGAGGAAGGTCTACGTGAGAGGAAGGTCTACGTGAGAGGAAGGTCTACGTGAGAGGAAGGTCTACATGAGGAAGGTCTACACGAGAGGAAGGTCTACATGAGGAAGGTCTACATGAGGAAGGTCTACATGAGGAAGGTCTACACGAGAGGAAGGTCTACACGAGAGGAAGGTCTACACGAGAGGAAGGTCTACACGAGAGGAAGGTCTACACGAGAGGAAGGTCTACACGAGAGGAAGGTCTACACGAGAGGAAGGTCTACATGAGGAAGGTCTACACGAGAGGAAGGTCTACACGAGAGGAAGGTCTACACGAGAGGAAGGTCTACACGAGAGGAAGGTCTACACGAGAGGAAGGTCTACACGAGAGGAAGGTCTACATGAGGAAGGTCTACATGAGAGGAAGGTCTAGATGAGGAAGGTCTACATGAGGAAGGTCTACATGAGGAAGGTCTACATTAGGTCTACCTTGCTGCATGATCTCCACTATCTGCAGAACCTTCTCCATGTGTTTCCTGGCGGCGATGAGACCCTGAAGAATCAACATCTTGTAGTAGATAAACATGTCTCCATCCAGACCGCCCATCACCTGGAACAGGTCATCATCATCATCATCACCACCACCATCATCATCACCACCATCATCATCATCATCACCACCATCATCACAATCATCTTCATCATCGTCCTCGTTATCATCATCACCATCACTATCGTCATCACCATCATCAACATTATCATCATCATCTTCATCATTAACTCACATCAACAAACTCGGCGGTGAGCTTGAAGGCCGAGGTCTCGAAGCCGAGGTTCCTGGGCGAGCTGGAGAGGATGAAGCCGAAGTCGATGTGGATGATGTGGCCTTCAGAGTCCAGCAGGATGTTCCCGTTGTGTCTGCAACGGGACCAGACCGTTAGCTTAGCACAGAGACCGTTAGCTTAGCAGAGACATTAGCTTAGCACAGAAACCGTTAGCTTAGCACAGAGACGTTAGCTTAGCACAGAGACTGTTAGCTTAGCACAGAGACTGAGCAGGTGACACCGTTAGCGTAGCTTAGCGTCCCTCACCTGTCCTTCACCTGCAGCAGATAGCAGATCAAACTGTATCCAGCGCAGCTCTGGACAAAGTTTCTCTGCGCGGTGAGAAACGCCTCCGTGGTGAAGCTGCCGTGTTCCTGCAGGAAGTAGCTGAGCAGCGACAGCTGGCTCTGCTTCCGCACCTGACGGAGGAAACACAGGGTCACACCTGACGGAGGAAACACAGGGTCACACCTGAACCGTAGCTCCTCCCCTCAGGGTGTGAGTGATGTCATGACGTGTTAAAGCGGTCTGAATGGTCTGAAGACTAGAACAGATCTCTACAGGTCCAGGTCTAGGGGAGGACCCGCCAGGTCTAGGGGAGGACCCGCCAGGTCTAGGGGAGGACCCACTAGGTCCAGGTCTAGGGGAGGACCCGCCAGGTCCAGGTCTAGGGGAGGACCCGCCAGGTCCAGGTCTAGGGGAGGACCCGCCAGGTCCAGGTCTAGGGGAGGACCCACTAGGTCCAGGTCTAGGGGAGGACCCGCCAGGTCCAGGTCTAGGGGAGGACCCGCCAGGTCCAGGTCTAGGGGAGGACCCGCTAGGTCCAGGTCTAGGGGAGGACCCGCCAGGTCCAGGTCTAGGGGAGGACCCGCCAGGTCCAGGTCTAGGGGAGGACCCGCCAGGTCCAGGTCTAGGGGAGCCGTTACCTGGTGCAGGGACACGGCGTTCAGCACCGGCTCGATCATGCCGCTGTCCAGAGACATCACCAGGATCTTGTAGGGCTTGATCCACAGGGGAACTCTCTCCTGCTGCCAGATGCACTGCAACACACACGTCATCAACACCGCCCCCTGGCGGCGGGGCGCTGCACTACTTATATTAGACATAAAATCATTATTTGAAGTTTCTTTCTGTTCCAGTACATTACTATTCTGATAATATATACGATTATGATTTATATTAAAATATATTTACATATGTTTTATATATTCATTTAAAACGTTACAAAATATACATACTGGGTAGTACTGGAGGGTACTGGGGGGTTCTGGGGGGTACTCTGTAGTTCTGGGGGGTACTCTGTAGTACTGGGGGGTACTCTGTAGTACTGGGGGGTTCTGGGGTACTCGTACCTGCAGCTGCCGCAGCACCTGGTAGGCCAGCAGCTCTTGCCTCAGGTCGTCTCCACACTTCACGATGACGGACAGCAGCCTCCAGTTCAGCAGGTGACCGTACGGAGAACCCTCCCTGATCCTCCTGGAGCACACAGGAAGTACACGCTGTACACGCTGTACACATTGTACACGTTGTACACGTTGTACACGCTGTACACGCTGTACACGCTGTACACATTGTACACGTTGTACACGTTGTACACGCTGTACACGCTGTACACGCTGTACACATTGTACACGTTGTACACATTGTACACGCTGTACACATTGTACACGTTGTACACATTGTACACGTTGTACACGCTGTACACGCTGTACACATTGTACACGTTGTACACATTGTACACGCTGTACACATTGTACACATTGTACACGTTGTACACATTGTACACATTGTACACGCTGTACACATTGTACACGTTGTACACGCTGTACACGCTGTACACATTGTACACGTTGTACACGTGTATATGTGTGTACCTGTGTACTCGTGTGTAAGCCAGCAGCCTCACCTGACTTTCTCCTCCCAGGGCTCCTTCAGGGCCACGGCTGACGGGTCCTCCGGGTCCCTCCTGAAGGCCGTGGGCGTGTGGGCGAGGTTCTCCGACAGGCGACGCCTGGAGAACCGACAGAACCACGAGAACCAACAACTCACCGGATAGTCAAATATACATTCACTGTATACTTCTACACCTTTTACCACATTTAACTTATGAATTCAGATTATTAAAACATTATGTTATCATTATAGATTAAACAGCAGTATATAAAGTAATTAATAATACATTGATATTATAAAATACATTGATATTATAAAATATATTATATATATAAATAATAATAATATATAATAATAATATATATAATAATAATATATATAAGATATCAAATAATATATCATATATAATATATCTATATAATAGATATATTATATATATTAAATATATAGTTTTTACCTGATGTCTCCGGCGGCGATGAAGACGGGTTCTTTGCTCTCGAGACTCGTGATGCTGTCGACTGAAAACTGACTGATGTTATCAGAGCTGCAGGTGTGAGGCTCCACCTACACACACACACACACACACACACACAGACACAGACACAGACACACACAGACACACAGACACACACACACACACACACACACACACACACACACACACACACACACACACAGTTATGTACATCATGAGGATGTGTGTGTGTTTATATTCATCTCCACCTGCAGCTGCCCGATGTCGTCGGTCGCCCACGCCTCGTCGTCGTTGTCGTAGTTCGGGACGGTGGAGAAACTTCCCGCTCGGTGGTCCGACGTCATCGCACAGTTAGCGTTAGCCGCGGCGCCGCCGCAGTCCAGGTTGTCCGCGGAGCGAGCCGAGCGGATCCTCGTCTCCGGGATCCGGACGGGAACCGGAGACGTCTCGAAGCTCTCGCACTCCAACACCTCCACGTAGACGAGGTACGGGGCCTGAGGGCCGGGCCACAGCGGGTCACCACCGGGCCGCTTCCAGCTTCCTGCTTAGCTAGGCTAAGAGCTTCCACCCGTTTACAGTATGTTTGCTAAGCTAGGCTACCGGTTTCCACCTGCTTCTAGTCTTTGGGCTAAGCTAGGTTCTCGTCGTTGTCCTAAGCTAGCTCTGACTAACTGGCGGTCAGTGAACGCCTCACCTTGTCCTTGGAGTTGAGCACCACGGCCTGCGTGTTGGGGATCCGGCACACGTGGTGCTGCCGCTCGGCGGTGGGCAGCCACACGCGGGCCGGCAGCTTGTGGTTGAGCAGCGACAGCTCCGACACCAGGCGCTGCGTCTTCTGCTCCTTGGTGGGCAGCGTGGCCAGACGCTTCCCGATGCCCAGCAGCGCCTTCACCAGCTCCCTCTGCGGCCGCAGGCGCTCCGGCTGCAGCGCCATCAGGGAGCACGTCACACGTGCCCGAGTTTACACGCGTGTTTACTGAGTTTATACGTGTGTTTACTGAGTTTACACGTGTGTTTACTGAGTTTATACGTGTGTTTACTGAGTTTATACGTGTGTTTACTGAGTTTACACGCGTGTTTACTGAGTTTATACGTGTGTTTACCGAGTCTACACGTGTGTTTACTGTGTTTATACGTGTGTTTACTGAGTTTACACGTATGTTTACTGTGTTTAAACGTGTGTTTACTGTGTTTAAACGTGTGTTTACCGAGTTTACACGTGTGTTTACTGAGTTTACACGTGTGTTTACTGAGTCTACACGTGTGTTTACTGTGTTTATACGTGTGTTTACTGAGTTTACACGTGTGTTTACTGTGTTTATACGTGTGTTTACTGTGTTTACTTAGTTTATACGTGTGTTTACCGAGTTTACACGTGTGTTTACTGTGTTTACTTAGTTTACACGTGTGTTTACTGAGTTTACACGTGTGTTTACTTAGTTTATACGTGTGTTTACTGAGTTTACACGTGTGTTTACTGAGTCTACACGTGTGTTTACTTAGTTTATACGTGTGTTTACCGAGTTTACACGTGTGTTTACTGAGTCTACACGTGTGTTTACCGAGTTTACACGTGTGTTTACTGAGTTTATACGTGTGTTTACTGAGTTTACACGCGTGTTTACTGAGTTTATACGTGTGTTTACTGAGTTTACACGCGTGTTTACCGAGTCTACACGTGTGTTTACTGAGTTTACACGTATGTTTACTGTGTTTAAACGTGTGTTTAACGTGTGTTTACTGTGTTTAAACGTGTGTTTACCGAGTTTACACGTGTGTTTACTGAGTTTACACGTGTGTTTACTGTGTTTATACGTGTGTTTACTGAGTTTACACGTGTGTTTACTGTGTTTATACGTGTGTTTACTGTGTTTACTTAGTTTATACGTGTGTTTACCGAGTTTACACGTGTGTTTACTGTGTTTACTTAGTTTATACGTGTGTTTACTGAGTTTACACGTGTGTTTACTTAGTTTATACGTGTGTTTACTGAGTTTACACGTGTGTTTACTGAGTCTACACGTGTGTTTACTTAGTTTATACGTGTGTTTACTGAGTTTACACGTGTGTTTACTGAGTCTACACGTGTGTTTACTGTGTTTATACGTGTGTTTACTGAGTTTAAACGTGTGTTTCCTGTGTTTATACGTGTGTTTACTGTGTTTACTTAGTTTATACGTGTGTTTACCGAGTTTACACGTGTGTTTACTGTGTTTACTTAGTTTATACGTGTGTTTACTGAGTTTACACGTGTGTTTACTTAGTTTATACGTGTGTTTACACGTGTGTTTACTGAGTCTACACGTGTGTTTACTTAGTTTATACGTGTGTTTACTGAGTTTACACGTGTGTTTACTGTGTTTAAACGTGTGTTTACTGTGTTTATACGTGTGTTTACCGAGTTTACACGTGTGTTTACTGTGTTTACTTAGTTTATACGTGTGTTTACTGAGTTTACACGTGTGTTTACTGAGTCTACACGTGTGTTTACTGTGTTTATACGTGTGTTTACTGAGTTTATACGTGTGTTTACTGTGTTTAAACGTGTGTTTCCTGTGTTTACGTGTGTTTACTGTGTTTACTTAGTTTATACGTGTGTTTACTGTGTTTACTGAGTCTACACGTGTGTTTCCTGTGTTTAAACGTGTGTTTACTGAGTTTACACGTGTGTTTACTGTGTTTATACGTGTGTTTACTGAGTTTACACGTGTGTTTACTGTGTTTATACGTGTGTTTACTGAGTTTACACGTGTGTTTACTGTGTTTACTTACTGTGTTTATACGTGTGTTTACTGAGTTTACACGTGTGTTTACTGTGTTTACTTAGTTTATACGTGTGTTTACTGAGTTTACACGTATGTTTACTGTGTTTAAACGTGTGTTTACTGTGTTTAAACGTGTGTTTACTGAGTTTACACGTGTGTTTACCGAGTTTACACGTGTGTTTACTTAGTTTACACGTGTGTTTACTGAGTTTACACGTATGTTTACTGTGTTTAAACGTGTGTTTACTGTGTTTAAACGTGTGTTTACTGTGTTTAAACGTGTGTTTACCGAGTTTAAACGTGTGTTTACCGAGTTTACACGTGTGTTTACCGTGTTTATACGTGTGTTTACTGAGTTTACACGTGTGTTTACTGTGTTTATACGTGTGTTTACTGAGTTTACACGTGTTTACTGTGTTTAAACGTGTGTTTCCTGTGTTTATACGTGTGTTTACTGAGTTTACACGTGTGTTTCCTGTGTTTATACGTGTGTTTACTGTGTTTAAACGTGTGTTTACTGTGTTTATACGTGTGTTTACCGAGTTTACACGTGTGTTTACCGAGTTTACACGTGTGTTTACTGTGTTTACTTAGTTTATACGTGTGTTTACTGAGTTTACACGTATGTTTACTGTGTTTAAACGTGTGTTTACTGTGTTTAAACGTGTGTTTACTGTGTTTATACGTGTGTTTACTGAGTTTACACGTGTGTTTACTGTGTTTAAACGTGTGTTTACTGTGTTTATACGTGTGTTTACTGAGTTTACACGTGTGTTTACCGAGTTTACACGTGTGTTTACTTAGTTTACACGTGTGTTTACTGAGTTTACACGTGTGTTTACTGAGTTTACACGTATGTTTACTGTGTTTAAACGTGTGTTTACTGTGTTTAAACGTGTGTTTACCGAGTTTACACGTGTGTTTACTGAGTTTACACGTGTGTTTACTGAGTCTACACGTGTGTTTACTGTGTTTATACGTGTGTTTACTGAGTTTACACGTGTGTTTACTGTGTTTAAACGTGTGTTTCCTGTGTTTATACGTGTGTTTACTGAGTTTACACGTGTGTTTACTGTGTTTAAACGTGTGTTTACTGTGTTTACCGAGTTTACACGTATGTTTACTGTGTTTAAACGTGTGTTTACTGTGTTTAAACGTGTGTTTACCGAGTTTACACGTGTGTTTACTGAGTTTACACGTGTGTTTACTGAGTCTACACGTGTGTTTACTGTGTTTACTGTGTTTATACGTGTGTTTACTGAGTTTACACGTGTGTTTACTGTGTTTAAACGTGTGTTTACTGAGTTTACACGTGTGTTTACTGAGTTTACACGTGTGTTTACTGTGTTTAAACGTGTGTTTACTGTGTTTACCGAGTTTACACGTGTGTTTACTGTGTTTAAACGTGTGTTTACTGTGTTTATACGTGTGTTTACTGAGTTTATACGTGTGTTTACTGTGTTTACTGTGTTTACTGAGTTTACACGTGTGTTTACTGAGTTTACACGTGTGTTTACTGAGTTTACACGTGTGTTTACTGAGTCTACACGTGTGTTTCCTGTGTTTACACGTGTGTTTACTGAGTTTACACGTGTGTTTACTGTGTTTAAACGTGTGTTTACTGAGTTTACACGTGTGTTTACTGTGTTTAAACGTGTGCTTACTGAGTTTATACGTGTGTTTACTGAGTTTAAATGTGTGTTTACTGAGTTTTGTTTACTTAGTTTATACGTGTGTTTCCTGTGTTTATACGTGTGTTTACTGAGTCTACACGTGTGTTACTGAGTTTAAATGTGTTACTGAGTTTATACGTGTGTTTACTGAGTTTAAATGTGTGTTTACTGAGTTTATACGTGTGTTTACTGAGTTTACACGTGTGTTTCCTGAGTTTACACGTGTGTTTACTGTGTTTATACGTGTGTTTACTGAGTTTACACATGTGCTTACTGAGTTTACACGTGTGCTTACTGAGTTTACACGTGTGTTTACTGAGTTTACACGTGTGTTTACTGTGTTTACACGTGTGTTTACTGAGTTTATACGTGTGTTAACTGAGTTTACACGTGTGTTTACTGAGTTTACACGTGTGTTTACTGAGTTTATACGTGTGTTTACTGAGTTTATATGTGTGTTTACTGAGTTTACACGTGTGTTTACTGAGTTTACACGTGTGTTTACTGAGTTTACACGTGTGTTTACTGAGTTTACACGTGTGTTTACTGAGTTTACACGTGTGTTTACTGAGTTTACACGTGTGTTTACTGAGTTTATACGTGTGTTTACTGAGTTTATATGTGTGTTTACTGAGTTTATACGTGTGTTTACTGTGTTTATACGTGTGTTTACTGAGTTTATATGTGTGTTTACTGAGTTTATACGTGTGTTTACTGAGTTTATATGTGTGTTTACTGAGTTTATACGTGTGTTTACTGTGTTTATACATGTGTTTACTGAGTACACGTGTATTTACTGAGTTTATACGTGTTTACTGTGTTTATACGTGTGTTTACTGAGTTTATACGTGTGTTTACTGAGTTTATACGTGTGTTTACTGAGTCTACACGTGTGTTTACTGTGTTTATACGTGTGTTTACTGAGTTTATACGTGTGTTTACTGAGTTTATATGTGTGTTTACTGAGTTTATACGTGTGTTTACTGAGTTTATATGTGTGTTTACTGAGTTTATACGTGTGTTTACTGTGTTTATACGTGTGTTTACTGAGTTTACACGCGTGTTTACTGAGTTTATACGTGTTTACTGTGTTTATACGTGTGTTTACTGAGTTTATACGTGTGTTTACTGAGTTTATACGTGTGTTTACTGAGTTTACACGCGTGTTTACTGAGTCTACACGTGTGTTTACTGTGTTTATACGTGTGTTTACTGAGTTTATACGTGTGTTTACTGAGTTTATATGTGTGTTTACTGAGTTTATACGTGTGTTTACTGAGTTTATATGTGTGTTTACTGAGTTTATACGTGTGTTTACTGTGTTTATACGTGTGTTTACTGAGTTTACACGCGTGTTTACTGAGTTTATACGTGTTTACTGTGTTTATACGTGTGTTTACTGAGTTTAAACGTGTGTTTACTGTGTTTATACGTGTGTTTACTGAGTTTACACGTGTGTTTACTGAGTCTACACGTGTGTTTACTGTGTTTATACGTGTGTTTACTGAGTTTATACGTGTGTTTACTGAGTTTATATGTGTGTTTACTGTGTTTATCGTGTGTTTCCTGAGTTTATACGTGTGTTTACTGAGTTTATACGTGTGTTTACTGTGTTTATACGTGTGTTTACTGAGTTTATACGTGTGTTTACTGAGTTTATACGTGTGTTTACTGTGTTTATACGTGTGTTTACTGAGTTTACACGCGTGTTTACTGAGTTTATACGTGTTTACTGTGTTTATACGTGTGTTTACTGAGTTTATACGTGTGTTTACTGAGTTTATACGTGTGTTTACTGTGTTTATACGTGTGTTTACTGAGTCTACACGTGTGTTTACTGTGTTTATACGTGTGTTTACTGAGTTTACGTGTGTTTACTGAGTTTATACGTGTGTTTACTGAGTTTATACGTGTGTTTACTGAGTTTATACGTGTGTTTACTGAGTTTATACGTGTGTTTACTGTGTTTATACGTGTGTTTACTGAGTTTACACGTGTGTTTACTGAGTTTATACGTGTGTTTACTGAGTTTATACGTGTGTTTACTGAGTTTAAACGTGTGTTTACTGTGTTTATACGTGTGTTTACTGAGTTTACACGTGTGTTTACTGAGTTTACGTGTGTTTACTGTTTTACGTGTGTTTACTTAGTTTATACGTGTGTTTACTGAGTTTACACGTGTGTTTACTGTGTTTAAACGTGTGTTTACTGTGTTTATACGTGTGTTTACTGAGTTTACACGTGTGTTTACTGAGTTTACACGTGTGTTTACTGAGTCTACACGTGTGTTTACTGTGTTTATACGTGTGTTTACTGAGTTTACACGTGTGTTTACTGTGTTTACGTGTGTTTACTGTGTTTACTTAGTTTATCGTGTGTTTACCGAGTTTACCGTGTGTTTACTGTGTTTACTCTGTTTACTGTGTTTACTGAGTTTACACGTGTGTTTACTGAGTTTAGCCGTGTGTTTACTGAGTTTACGTGTGTTTACTGAGTTTACGTGTGTTTACTGAGTTTACACGTGTGTTTACTGAGTTTATACGTGTGTTTACTGAGTTTACACGCGTGTTTACTGAGTTTATACGTGTGTTTACTGAGTTTACGTTTACTGTGTTTACTTAGTTTATACGTGTGTTTACTGAGTTTACGTGTGTTTACTGAGTTTACACGTGTGTTTACTGAGTTTAACGTGTGTTTACTGAGTTTACGTGTGTTTACCGAGTTTACGTGTGTTTACTGTGTTTACTCTGTTTACTGTGTTTACTGTGTTTACTGAGTTTACGTGTGTTTACTGAGTTTACACGTGTGTTTACTGAGTTTAAACGTGTGTTTACTGTGTTTATACGTGTGTTTAATACGTGTGTTTACTGTGTTTAAACGTGTGTTTACTGTGTTTACTTAGTTTATACGTGTGTTTACTGAGTTTACACGTGTGTTTACTGTGTTTACTTAGTTTATACGTGTGTTTACTGAGTTTACGTGTGTTTACTGTGTTTATCGTGTGTTTACTGGTTTACCGTGTGTTTACTGAGTTTATACGTGTGTTTACTGAGTTTACACGTGTCTTTACTGAGTCTACACGTGTGTTTACTGTGTTTATACGTGTGTTTACTGAGTTTACACGTGTGTTTACTGTGTTTATACGTGTGTTTACTGAGTTTACACGTGTGTTTACTGTGTTTATACGTGTGTTTACTGAGTTTACACGTGTGTTTACTGTGTTTACTTAGTTTATACGTGTGTTTACTGAGTTTACACGTGTGTTTACTGTGTTTACTTAGTTTATACGTGTGTTTACTGAGTTTACTCGTGTGTTTACTGAGTTTACCGTGTGTTTACTGTGTTTACTTAGTTTATCGTGTGTTTACTGAGTTTACACGTGTGTTTACTGTGTTTAACGTGTGTTTACTGTGTTTACGTGTGTTTACTGTGTTTACACGCGTGTGTTTACTACGTGTTTACTGAGTTTACACGTGTGTTTACTGAGTTTACGTGTGTTTACTGTGTTTACACGTGTGTTTACTGAGTTTAAACGTGTGTTTACTGTGTTTACTCTGTTTACTGTGTTTACTGTGTTTACTGTGTTTTACTGAGTTTACGTGTGTTTACTGAGTTTACACGTGTGTTTACTGTGTTTATACGTGTGTTTACTGAGTTTACGTGTGTTTACTGTGTTTATACGTGTGTTTACTGAGTTTACACGTGTGTTTACTGAGTTTACACGTGTGTTTACTGAGTTTACACGTGTGTTTACTGTGTTTATACGTGTGTTTACTGAGTTTAACGTGTGTTTACTGTGTTTAAACGTGTGCTTACTGAGTTTATACGTGTGTTTACTGAGTGTGTTTACTGTGTTTACCGTGTGTTTACTGTGTTTAAACGTGTGTTTACTGAGTTTACACGTGTGTTTACTGTGTTTAAACGTGTGTTTACTGTGTTTAAACGTGTGTTTACTGTGTTTATACGTGTGTTTACTGAGTTTACACGTGTGTTTACTGTGTTTAAACGTGTGTTTACTGTGTTTATACGTGTGTTTACTGAGTTTACACGTGTGTTTACTGAGTTTACACGTGTGTTTACTGAGTTTACACGTGTGTTTACTGTGTTTACACGTGTGTTTACTGAGTTTATACGTGTGTTTACTGTGTTTAAACGTGTGTTTACTGTGTTTACGATGTGTTTCCTGTGTTTATACGTGTGTTTACTGAGTCTACACGTGTGTTTCCTGTGTTTACACGTGTGTTTACTGAGTTTACACGTGTGTTTACTGTGTTTACACGTGTGTTTACTGAGACGTGTGTTTACTGAGTTTATACGTGTGTTTACTGAGTTTATACGTGTGTTTACTGAGTTTACACGTGTGTTTCCTGTGTTTATACGTGTGTTTACTGAGTTTACACGTGTGTTTCCTGTGTTTACACGTGTGTTTACTGAGTTTACACGTGTGTTTACACGTGTGTTTACTGAGTCTACACGTGTGTTTCCTGTGTCTACACGTGTGTTTACTGTGTTTAAACGTGTGTTTCCTGTGTTTATACGTGTGTTTACTGAGTTTACACGTGTGTTTACTGTGTTTAAACGTGTGTTTACTGAGTTTATACGTGTGTTTACTGAGTTTACGTGTGTTTACTGTGTTTAACGTGTGTTTACTGAGTTTACGTGTGTTTACTGAGTTTACCGTGTGTTTACTGTGTTTAACGTGTGTTTACTGTGTTTACTCTGTTTACTGTGTTTACTGAGTCTACACGTGTGTTTCCTGTGTTTAAACGTGTGTTTACTGAGTTTACACGTGTGTCTACTCAGTCTCCACGTGTGTTTACTGAGTTTACACGTGTGTTTACTGTGTTTATCGTGTGTTTACTGAGTTTACGTGTGTTTACTGTGTTTAACGTGTGTTTACTGAGTTTACACGTGTGTTTACTGAGTTTACACGTGTGTTTACTGAGTTTGCGTGTTGTTTACGTGTGTTTACTGAGTTTACACGTGTGTTTACTGTGTTTATACGTGTGTTTACTGAGTTTTACGTGTGTTTACTGAGTTTACACGTGTGTTTACTGAGTTTACGTGTGTTTACTGAGTTTACACGTGTGTTTACTGTGTTTATACGTGTGTTTACTGAGTTTACGTGTGTTTACTGAGTTTAACGTGTGTTTACTGAGTTTACACGTGTGTTTACTGAGTTTACGTGTGTTTACTGAGTTTACGTGTGTTTACTGAGTTTACGTGTGTTTACTGAGTTTACGTGTGTTTACTGAGTTTACACGTGTGTTTACTGAGTTTATACGTGTGTTTACTGAGTTTATACGTGTGTTTACTGTGTTTATACGTGTGTTTACTGAGTTTATACGTGTGTTTACTGAGTTTATACGTGTGTTTACTGAGTTTATACGTGTGTTTACTGAGTTTATACGTGTGTTTACTGAGTCTATACGTGTGTTTACTGTGTTTATACGTGTGTTTACTGAGTTTATCGTGTGTTTACTGAGTTTATCGTGTGTTTACTGAGTTTATACGTGTGTTTACTGAGTTTACGTGTGTTTACTGAGTTTATACGTGTGTTTACTGAGTTTACACGTGTGTTTACTGTGTTTACTGTTTACCGAGTGTGTTTACTGAGTTTATACGTGTGTTTACTGAGTTTATACGTGTGTTTACTGAGTTTAACGTGTGTTTACTGAGTTTATACGTGTGTTTACTGAGTTTGCGTGTGTTTACTGAGTTTACTCGTGTGTTTACTGTGTTTACTCTGTTTACTGTGTTTACTGTGTTTACTGTGTTTACTGTGTTTACTGTGTTTACTGTGTGTTTACTGAGTTTACGTGTGTTTACTGAGTTTACACGTGTGTTTACTGAGTCTACGTGTGTTTACTGTGTTTATCGTGTGTTTACTGAGTTTACACGTGTGTTTACTGTGTTTATCGTGTGTTTACTGAGTTTATACGTGTTTACCGAGTTTACACGTGTGTTTACTGTGTTTACTTAGTTTACACGTGTGTTTACTGAGTTTACACGTGTGTTTACTGAGTTTATCGTGTGTTTACTGAGTTTACGTGTGTTTACTGTGTTTTACGTGTGTTTACACGTGTGTTTACTGAGTCTACACGTGTGTTTCCTGTGTTTACACGTGTGTTTACTGAGTTTACACGTGTGTTTACTGAGTTTACACGTGTGTTTACTGAGTTTACACGTGTGTTTACTGAGTTTATACGTGTGTTTACTGAGTTTACACGTGTGTTTCCTGTGTTTACCGTGTGTTTACTGAGTTTGCGTGTGTTTACTGAGTTTACACGTGTGTTTACTGTGTTTAAACGTGTGTTTACCGTGTGTTTACTGTGTTTACGTGTGTTTACTGAGTTTAAATGTGTGTTTACTGAGTTTACACGTGTGTTTCCTGAGTTTATACGTGTGTTTACTGAGTTTATACGTGTGTTTACTGTGTTTAAACGTGTGCTTACTGAGTTTATACGTGTGTTTACTGAGTTTAAATGTGTGTTTACTGAGTTTATACGTGTGTTTACTGTGTTTATACGTGTGTTTACTGAGTTTATCGTGTGTTTACTGAGTTTATACGTGTGTTTACTGAGTTTAACGTGTGCTTACTGAGTTTATACGTGTGTTTACTGAGTTTACGTGTGTTTACTGAGTTTACGTGTGTTTACTGTGTTTAAACGTGTGTTTACTGTGTTTATACGTGTGTTTACTGAGTTTATACGTGTGTTTACTGTGTTTACTTAGTTTATACGTGTGTTTACTGTGTTTACTGAGTCTACACGTGTGTTTCCTGTGTTTAAACGTGTGTTTACTGTGTTTATACGTGTGTTTAATACGTGTGTTTACTGTGTTTAAACGTGTGTTTACTGTGTTTATACGTGTGTTTACACGTGTGTTTACCGAGTTTACACGTGTGTTTACTGTGTTTAAACGTGTGTTTACTGTGTTTATACGTGTGTTTACTGAGTTTACACGTGTGTTTACTGTGTTTACTTAGTTTATACGTGTGTTTACTGAGTTTACACGTGTGTTTACTGAGTCTACACGTGTGTTTACTGTGTTTATACGTGTGTTTACTGAGTTTACACGTGTGTTTACTGTGTTTAAACGTGTGTTTCCTGTGTTTACACGTGTGTTTACTGTGTTTACTTAGTTTATACGTGTGTTTACTGAGTTTACACGTGTGTTTACTGAGTCTACACGTGTGTTTACTGTGTTTATCGTGTGTTTACTGAGTTTACCGTGTGTTTACTGTGTTTATACGTGTGTTTACTGAGTTTACACGTGTGTTTACTGTGTTTATACGTGTGTTTACTGTGTTTACTTAGTTTATACGTGTGTTTACTGAGTTTACACGTGTGTTTACTGTGTTTACTTAGTTTATACGTGTGTTTACTGAGTTTACGTGTTTACTGTGTTTAAACGTGTGTTTACTGTGTTTATACGTGTGTTTACTGAGTTTACACGTGTGTTTACTGAGTTTACACGTATGTTTACTGTGTTTAAACGTGTGTTTACTGTGTTTACTGTTTGCTCGTGTGTTTACTGAGTTTACGTGTGTTTACTGTGTTTACTTAGTTTATACGTGTGTTTACTGAGTTTACACGTATGTTTACTGTGTTTAAACGTGTGTTTAAACGTGTGTTTACTGTGTTTATACGTGTGTTTACCGAGTTTACACGTGTGTTTACTTAGTTTATACGTGTGTTTACTGAGTTTACACGTATGTTTACTGTGTTTAGCGTGTGTTTACTGTGTTTAGTGTGTTTACTGAGTTTTACGTGTGTTTACTGAGTTTACGTGTGTTTACTGAGTTTACACGTGTGTTTACTGTGTTTACGTGTGTTTACTGTGTTTACCGTGTGTTTACTGTGTTTAAACGTGTGTTTACTGTGTTTACGTGTGTTTACTGTGTTTAACGTGTGTTTACGTGTGTTTACCGTGTGTTTACGTGTGTTTACTGAGTTTACACGTGTGTTTACTGTGTTTATCGTGTGTTTACTGAGTTTACGTGTTTACTGTGTTTACGTGTGTTTCCTGTGTTTATACGTGTGTTTACTGAGTTTACACGTGTGTTTCCTGTGTTTATACGTGTGTTTACTGAGTTTACACGTGTGTTTACTGTGTTTAAACGTGTGTTTACTGTGTTTATACGTGTGTTTACCGAGTTTACACGTGTGTTTACTGTGTTTACTTAGTTTATACGTGTGTTTACTGAGTTTACACGTATGTTTACTGTGTTTAAACGTGTGTTTAAACGTGTGTTTACTGTGTTTATACGTGTGTTTACTGAGTTTACACGTGTGTTTACTGTGTTTATACGTGTGTTTACTGAGTTTACCGTGTTTACGAGTTTACGTGTGTTTACTTAGTTTACACGTGTGTTTACTGAGTTTACACGTGTGTTTACTGTGTTTACTCTGTTTACTGTGTTTAGCGTGTGTTTACTGTGTTTACGTGTGTTTAAGTTTACGTGTGTTTACTGAGTTTACACGTGTGTTTACTGAGTTTATCGTGTGTTTACTGTGTTTACTCTGTTTACTGTGTTTACTGTGTTTACTGTGTTTATACGTGTGTTTCCTGTGTTTATACGTGTGTTTACTGAGTTTACACGTGTGTTTACTGAGTCTACACGTGTGTTTCCTGTGTTTACACGTGTGTTTACTGAGTCTACACGTGTGTTTCCTGTGTTTACACGTGTGTTTACTGAGTTTACACGTGTGTTTACTGAGTTTACACGTGTGTTTACTGAGTCTACACGTGTGTTTCCTGTGTCTATACGTGTGTTTACTGAGTTTAAATGTGTGTTTACTGAGTTTATACGTGTGTTTACTGTGTTTAAATGTGTGTTTACTGAGTCTACACGTGTGTTTCCTGTGTTTACACGTGTGTTTCCTGAGTTTACACGTGTGTTTACTGTGTTTAAACGTGTGCTTACTGAGTTTATACGTGTGTTTACTGAGTTTAAATGTGTGTTTACTGAGTTTATACGTGTGCTTACTGAGTTTATACGTGTGTTTACTGAGTTTACACGTGTGTTTACTGAGTTTACCGTGTGTTTACTGAGTTTACGTGTGTTTACTGAGTTTACACGTGTGTTTACTGTGTTTACGTGTGTTTACTGAGTTTGCGTGTGTTTACTGAGTTTACACGTGTGTTTACTGAGTTTATACGTGTGTTTACTGAGTTTACACGTGTGTTTACTGAGTTTACACGTGTGTTTACTGAGTTTACACGTGTGTTTACTGAGTTTACACGTGTGTTTACTGAGTTTATACGTGTGTTTACTGAGTTTATACGTGTGTTTACTGTGTTTATACGTGTATTTACTGAGTTTATACGTGTGTTTACTGAGTTTATACGTGTGTTTACTGAGTTTAAATGTGTGTTTACTGAGTTTATACGTGTGTTTACTGTGTTTATACGTGTGTTTACTGAGTCTACACGTGTGTTTACTGAGTTTATACGTGTGTTTACTGTGTTTATACGTGTGTTTACTGAGTTTATACGTGTGTTTACTGAGTTTATCGTGTGTTTACTGAGTTTATGTGTTTACTGAGTTTATACGTGTGTTTACTGTGTTTATACGTGTGTTTACTGTGTTTATACGTGTGTTTACTGAGTTTATACGTGTGTTTACTGTGTTTACACGTGTGTTTACTGAGTTTACACGTGTGTTTACTGAGTTTATACGTGTGTTTACTGAGTTTATACGTGTGTTTACTGTGTTTATACGTGTGTTTACTGAGTTTATACGTGTGTTTACTGTGTTTATACGTGTGTTTACTGTGTTTACACGTGTGTTTACTGAGTTTATACGTGTGTTTACTGTGTTTACACGTGTGTTTACTGAGTTTATACGTGTGTTTACTGAGTTTATACGTGTGTTTACTGAGTTTATACGTGTGTTTACTGTGTTTATAAGTGTGTTTACTGAGTTTAAATGTTTATTTACTGAGTTTAAATGTGTATTTACTGTGTTTATACGTGTGTTTACTGAGTTTAAATGTGTGTTTACTGAGTTTAAATGTTTATTTACTGAGTTTAAATGTTTATTTACTGAGTTTAAATGTGTATTTACTGAGTTTAAATGTGTATTTACTGAGTTTAAATGTGTATTTACTGTGTTTAAATGTGTATTTACTGAGTTTAAACGTTTATTTACTGAGTTTAAACGTGTATTTACTGAGTTTAAACGTGTAAACACAGAACAAGCAGCGAGTCTTTGCGTCGTCATGGACAACAGGAACACCGCGTGATGGTTGATAGAATGCGTTCAGCAGAAAGATGGCCGACGGGGTGAAGAACTCAGTCCTCACCTCCTCGTGGACGGCTTCTCCTTTCGGGTTACTTCCTGTCCGCCGGAGGCCGGATCCGGGCCCGCTGCTGGCCGTCGTGGCATCCGACTTGGATCTCTGGTGGGTCCTCCTGGACGGGGAAACAAGCCCCTCCCCCTCCCAGCCGGGGGCGGGGCCGCCCGGAGAGAAGGAGGAGGCGGCCTCCGTGTTGCTGCTGTTGTGCCTCCGGTGGCAGCGGCGGTGGGACGGCGAGGAGGAAGCGGCCCCGTGGGCGTCCGGCGGAGGAGCCGCGGGTTTGAGCTCGTCGGACAGGATGAGCTTCCGGAGCTTGGTTCCTCGGGAGTGGCGCTGGGTGGAGATGTGCATGTCGGCGGAGTAGGCGCCCAGCAGCCACGCCGTCAGCAGCGAGAAGGTGATGCCTCCTGTGCAGCGGTAGATCTGAGAAGCACAGGAGACACGAGCATCACACCGGGGTCCGGGCCGAGGCCCCCGCACCCCGAGGGATGCCAAGCCCCTTCTAGAGACAGTGGTGACGTCACCCAGAGGCCAACTCCAGAAATGAGCCCCAAGTGGCCATGGGAGGAACTGCGGTTTGCGTGGTTTCCGTTGGTCCACTGGGGGAAACATTCAGAGACAGTAACCATGACCATTAGTGCGTCACTGATCCTGGGACCCAGAGACTCCTCCCCGGAACATGGCTTCCCTCACGGTGCGGGGGGTTCGGGACTTTGAGGTGCATTGCTTGGCTATTTGAGAAAGAATGGGAACCATCAACCTGCTTTTCAACGACTTCAGAGACCTCCTCCGGTGAGGTGGACAGGGCTTCCCCCAAGTCCTCTGACTCCTGCTCCATGGACGATACGTCGGTCGGGTTCTGGAGCCCCTGGAGGTGGTCTTTCCACCGTAGGAGACAAGATCCACTTCTTCCTTCTGAGTCATCTGAGGATCTAGAACTTCTAGAGGCCAACTGGAAGTCCTTCTCCATGGTCTCCTTCTTCCATACAAGAAGAGCTGCAGTCTTTCTGGCCTACCGATACCCGTCTGTTCAGCTGGTTCTGGAACCGCGTGTTCCAGGGGGTTCCTGGAGAACTTGCTCATCAAAGCCAATCAAATCCGTCTTTCCTCCTTCACCTGACTTCCTGCTGCTGCCGGTGGACGAGGACCTCTTCTGGAAGAGCTCCCCGTCTTAATACATTCACCCCGTTACTTACATTGGATCACTTAGTGGTGGGCGGGCCGTCGTCCGGCCACCGGATCGCGAAAACGAAACCTCCAAAGAGTCGTGGTTTCACGTTTACCTTAAGGGCCAGACCACCGGGTCCCCTGCCGGGTCAGAACCTGTGAAGCTGAACTAACGGGCTGTGAGACCCTGAGGACACAAGGGTCTCCATGCAGTCACCGGAGGACTCACCAGGTACGGTCTGATGGCGTCCCCCACCTCGGTGTCCATGTGCACGTACATGTTGAGCAGCTGCGGCAGGTAGAAGTCCACCTCGCTGTCGGGGAAGCTGAAGAGCCGGTTCCCGATGTAGGCCTGCACCCCCGGCTCCTTGGACTTGTACAGGTAGGAGATCGCCATGGAAACGTCAAACAGCTTGGACTCGAACAGGCGCAGCAGCCACGACTGCTTCGCCGCCGCCGCCGCCAACGCCGCCGGCTGGCGGGCCGAAGGAGGCGCGTCTCGCCGGGTAGCGCCTTGTCTGGATCCGCCCACCAAAGATCTCCCCTCTTCCTCCTCCTCATCTTCCTCTTTGATGGAGCTGGTGTCCGGGCTCACGTGCCACGACAGTGCGGAGCCCTCCGTTGACTCAACGTGTTGTTGTTGTTGTTGTTGCTTGTTGTCAACTGGTTGCGGTTCCAGCACTTCCCTGTTCTGCAGCTTGACCTTGAGAAGAACTTCCTGGCAAGCCTTCAGAGCCACTTCCGGGTCGATCACTGGAGGCAGAGAACAAGCAGAGCTTCAGATTACTCACGAGCATCCAGACTGGACCCAACCACCGGGCCTCAGGGAGCCGGTCTAGAGGGTTCTAGAGTCCTGACCACCTTGTTTATTCAGGAGCTAGAAACTTCTGACTCAAAGTTCTCCTCCACCAAGGTTTTTATGTGGCGCTCCAAAGATAAGTTGGTCCCAGGTGAGGGTCCAGACCAATGTTCCCTCTAAGCTGCGCGCACACAAGAAAATCTATGCAGCGCATAAAATATAATTCACCATAAACGTATTAATTAATATCTAATATTAGACCTAATCTAATCGAATTAATTAGACCAATAATGTGTTTTTTGTACCATTTTCCAATGTAACAGTGAGTGACAGGTGTCCAGCCAATGATACGGTTTACTTACGCTCCGCAGCCAATCAGAGCATTGATAGTGCCCTGCCCATACGCACCATGCAGGTTAGCTAGCTAACAACAACACGGCGGAGTTACGAGATGCAACCCCTTATCATGGCGACACGTCCTCTCACCAAGCCAAAGGGAAAAAGAAGTGCGGTTCTTTTCGGATGGAATGGAGGATGTGCAAATAGAAGAACAAGCGGTGAAACTGGGGGAGATTTTGTCTTTTTCGAGTGAGAAATGTCGACTCTGCAAAACATGCAGCGAAGCCAAAGTAGCACATGAGCTTTCAGCGGTAACATTGTGGACTGAATGTTGGACTCAAGCGTCACATTCAGCAGACACGTCATCTGAAAGCTGTTGGCATTGTACGAAGACTCAAGGTGGGACAGGGGTTGGTTCATTCTAGAGAAAAGGAACGAGCTGTCAATCAAAACCACATCTGACCCCAAGCAAGTTAAGTTCTCATTGATAATATTTTCCTTGCCATCAAAATGAATGCATCAATGCTGTCAGTTCAACAAATCCACAATCACATGGCAAAGTATGCGAGTCCTTGAAGTGGCACATTTGGACCAGCTGACGCACATAAAGTCAAAGCAAGAAGCAGAAGAAGCATCAACCTGGACAACCGTTGGAGAAGTGAGGAGGACAGAAAAGTAAGGGAACATTAATGTCAACATTTTAGCATATTCTAGTGACATTTATTAAGATTTTTTATTTATGGATATTAATCATTAAATGCTGTTACTACTAGATAATTTATGAGTTGTAGAAATGCTCATAAAAAAACTGTAATTAGATATTTTACAGACAGTTACAGGAATGTACACTGTATCACAAGCGACAGCACATGTCATTGAGCAAAACGTGAATGTTTTAATGTGAACAAAATGTCTGAAAGGTGTATATGTCTCATTTGTTCCAGAACAGGACCCTCAGCCAGGCCAAAGCAGGACGCATATATAACATACTATACATCTCATGAACAACAAGATGTTTGTCTTTTTCATCTGAAGTGGGCCAAATCGCTTATATTAAAAGCAAACTAATGAAAATTGCTGCTGTAATTTGATTCTTTTAATAAGCCATGTAACTTGCTCCAAGGTTTTGAACAGGTGTGATACTGGTGTGTGGCCACAGCGTGCCCATCTGATGCTGCTCACAGTGGTCCTCATGGTGCGTTCACACCGGACGCAGCAGTCTCGACGCGCGTCGGAAAAAAGTGTGTTCGCACCAGACGCGTCAGGGGCGTGGCTTATCGCTCCCGCTTCTTCACGTGAAAAAGAGTTTTCTTTTTCTCCCTTCTTTTTTCGCCATCGACCATGGAAGGAATTGCATTATACTTGTTGTGGAAGGCCGAAAAGCGTCGTAACATCCAACGCCGTCGTGTCGGGGTTCACAACATCATCCGTAAACGCAGACGGCTCGGTGAATTTCACCGGCTCCTCCAGGAACTGCGTCTGGATGACGGCCGCCTCCAGCGCTACTTCAGGCTAACCGTTAGCTGGTTTGATGACCTGTTGGACACCGACGACAGGCGTTCAGTCTCCGCTGCGGAGCGCCTGTCCATCTGTCTCCGGTGAGTGGCAGTTTTCTAAACCGGCAGGACGATGACGCGCGGAGCTGCTCAACGCTGATTGGCTGACGCAACTGTGACTCCGCGTTTTTGCTGCGGGTTGGAAAATTTCAACTCGTCGGCCGAGCTGCGTCTGTTCGCTCAGTTAAGCGCGGCAAGCGCTCTGTTCTGCTGCTTCAACGCGTCTGACGCGCTGCTCGCTGGAAAATACGCAGCTTCTACGCAGCTTCTACGCAGCTGTGCATTGACTTTGCATTTAATCTCAACGCGCGTCGAAATTTCGACGCGTCCGGTGTGAACACACCATCAATGTGCTCAGGGAGCTTGTGTGTATGTCCAGACACATGAACAACTAGAACGGGCACTCGGTAGAGTGCATAACTTCGCATGTCACAAGATTGGGCATTGAATTATGAATATGTTGGCATTAGTTGCCAATTGGATAAAAATTGACGCTTTGGGAAAAAAAAGATTTTGACCTTTTCATGACCTTGACCTTTGACCCAATCAATCCCAACATCTAATCAAATGGTCCCCAGATAATAACCAATCATCCCACCAAATTTCATGCGACATTGTAGGCCTCGTTTCCTGATTCATAGGTTGCTGTCATTTGAATCTCAAACATTACACAAATAAATAATAATAATAAATTTTAATGTAAATTATAAATTAAATTTATCTTATAAAATGTAGAACTGAAAGAAATATTCAATCAATCAGTTAGTTGGTCGACATGAAATGTATCTGCAGCTCCATTTATTCCTAATTTTACATGAATAATGTGATTATTAATTAATACATTATTTATTTTTGATAGTTTATGTATTTAAATTAGCTAAAAATATATTTATCTGGTTCCCTCCGTTTGTCTTTTATTTCAGTTAATTTGAACACATTTATTCCTTTGTTTTAATGTTTTTGCATATTAATTCCTTTTAACGGCAACGATTTTATTTTGAAGGGTCGGTTCCGGTTTCACTAGCCCGGTTAACGTGATGGAGCAGCAAAGATTGATTTCATTACGTTGAACTTCCTCTCTCAATAAAACCAACACTTTCCTTCAAAAACATGTTTGTATCGAAGTTTGATCACATTTAACTTATTAATATATTTTTGTAAATATATATTTATTTTTAGCATTATTTAATTGCAGTACACACATGAACACTGATAAACACCAGCTGCTTCATACAGGTAGTAAATAATTAATCCTGAGGGTTAGTACGGTCAAACCTGAGGAGCATACTTGATTGGCCGAGAGAGGAAACTACAGGAGAACGTTTAAGGAAAGGAAGGAAGAGAAGGACTAAAGGAAAAAGTAGGAAAAGATGAGAGGGGGATGAAAGAAAAGTAAAGTAACATTTAAATTAAATAAATAAAACAATTGGAAGAAAGAGGAAAAGAAAGAAAAGGGAGACAAGGAAAGAAGGAAAGGACGGAAGGAAAAGATACGACAGAAAAGAAAGGAAGCGAGAAAAGGAAAGGAAATGTGAAAAAGAGAAAGAAGGAAAGGAAAAGAAAGAAGGAAACAAAAGAGGGAAAGTGACTAGAAAGGTAAGGAAGAGAAGGAAAACAAGGAAAGGAAGAGACAAAAGGAAAAGATGAAGCAAATGAAGGAGAGAGGAGAGGAAGCGAGGGAAGTGAAGGAAGCGAGCAGCCGGATTGTGTCCTCTGCCAGTGAACGCCTCGTTCTTTATTCCAGTAGCAAAATAGATTCACATAAAGTTCTAGCTCCTCCCACAACAACACAAACAAGTCAACAAGTCAACAACAGGGGTGCTCCACTCTGTCCCTCTGTGTGTGTGTTATTGTGTGTGTGTCTCTCTGTGTTATTGTGTGTGTCCCTCTGTGTGTGTGTGTGTTATTGTGTGTCCCTCTGTGTGTGTTATTGTGTGTCCCTCTGTGTGTGTGTTATTGTGTGTGTGTGTCCCTCTGTGTGTGTTATTGTGTGTGTGTTATTGTGTGTGTCCCTGTGTGTGTGTTATTGTGTGTGTGTCTCTGTGTGTTATTGTGTGTGTGTTATTGTGTGTGTCCCTGTGTGTGTGTTATTGTGTGTCCCTCTGTGTGTGTGTGTGTGTGTGTGTTATTGTGTGTCCCTGTGTGTGTGTGTTATTGTGTGTGTGTGTTATTGTGTGTGTGTGTGTGTGTTACTAAATGTCTCACTGTTCCTTTAACTCGTGTTTTTAACCTTCATCTTTGTTTAAAGTGAATAATTTACATAAACAGACAGAACGTCACCATGCAGGAAGAACAACAACAAAAACAACAACAATCGGTTGTGCAACTGTCCCAAAGAGCAACAACGTCAACAGGAGACTTCAGGACTTCATTACCCAGAGTCCCCAGCGGCTGAAGAGACTTTAATGTACTGGAGGTCACCTTCATCACCCCCTTCTTCATCATCATCATTGTAGCACAAAAACTGCTCAACCAGGATCAGCTCAGTTGGACAGGCCCCTCATCTCATCTCCTCGTCCCCTCATCTCATCTCCTCATCTCATCCCCTCATCTCCTCGTCCCCTCATCTCATCTCCTCATCCCCTCATCTCATCTCCTCGTCCCCTCATCTCATCTCCCCGTCCCCTCATCTCCTCATCCCCTCATCTCATCTCCTCGTCCCCTCATCTCCTCATCCCATCTCCCCGTCCCCTCATCTCATCTCCTCATCCCCTCATCTCATCTCCCCGTCCCCTCATCTCCTCATCCATCCCCGTCCCTCATCTCATCCCCATCTCTCCTCGTCCCCTCATCCCATCTCCCCGTCCCCTCATCTCCTCATCCCTCGTCCCTCATCTCTCGTCCCTCATCTCCTGTCCCTCATCCCATCTCCCCATCTCATCTCCAGTCCTGTCTCCTCGTACCCTCATCTCATCTCCTCGTCCCCTCATCTCATCTCCTCGTCCCCTCATCTCATCTTCTCATCTCCTCATCCCGTCATGACATCCTGGAACACCGTTTCAAACGGTCAGATTCCAGTTCAGCGTCCCACAGTGAGATCCTCCAGGATCCACTAGGATCCTAGAGGATCCTTTAGGAACCTTAACTCTATAACTAGAGTTGTGCAACTCTATAACTAGAGTTGTGTAACTCTATAACTAGTGTTGTGTAACTCTATAACTAGAGTGTTGTAACTCTAGAACTAGAGTTGTGTCACTCTAGAACTAGAGTTGTGTCACTCTATAAGTTGTCTGCAATGGATAGCGCCCCGGTCAGGGGTGATGATGGTGAGGAAGGGGCTTGGGAGAAGGCGGGGGCGGTGGGTAGGCGATCCTCGATAAAGTTTCCTCCCGGGCGCCCGTTCATTTCACCCGGTAGCGGGCGCTTCCCCGCCGCCCGCGCGCCTCCGGCGCTTGTTGCCGTTGCCTTGGTTCGGCACCGCGGGGCTTGAGGCAGCGTGCTGAGAAGAAGCGGGCGGCGGGGAGGAAGAAGCGGCGAAGTAGCGACTCAAAAACTGACGAAGCTCTTGCTGGCGTATGAGCTGAAGGAGCTCCTCCACCACGCTAAGGTGGGGTCACAGAATTGATGTGTGTACCATAGTACACACACACACACACACACACACACACACACACACACACACACACACACACACACACACACACACACACACACACACACACACACCTGCCAGCGCGGCGGAGGCCACCAGCTCGGCCTGGCTGCAGCGCGGGTTGACCACGTGCTCGTGGACCAGGTGGCGGCGGTCTCTCCCACCACCCATTAGCCGAGCAGCGCTTCAGGATACTGAGCCCAGTCGCAGATCAGCTGGCACGCCGCCTCCGTCACTTCCTGTTTGTACGTCTGGACCAGCTCCGTCAGCTCGGCCTGGAGGAGAGGCACGCTCAGTGTGTGTGTGTGTGTGTGTGTGTGTGTGTGTGTGTGTGTGTGTGTGTGTGTGTGTGTGTGTCTGTGTGTGTGTGTGTGTGTGTCTGTGTGTGTCTGTGTGTGTGTCTGTGTGTGTGTGTCTGTGTGTGTCTGTATGTGTGTCTGTGAGTGTGTCTGTGTGTGTGTGTGTGTGTGTGTCTGTGAGTGTGTCTGTGTCTGTGTCTCTGTGTGTGTGTGTGTGTCTGTGTGTGTGTGTGTGTGTGTCTGTGTGTGTGTGTCTATGTTTGTGTTTGTGTGTGTGTGTTTGTGTATGTGTATATGTCTGTGTGTGTGTGTGTATGTGTGTGTGTCTGTGAGTGTGTCTGTGTCTGTGTCTCTGTGTGTGTGTGTGTGTGTACCGGGTCGTTCTTCAGGTCCAGGTGGGGCAGCAGTGGCATGTTGAGCACCGTCTTCCTCCTGATGCCGCTGTAGCAGATGCATTACCGGGGCGAAGACAAGAGATAGAAGAGACAAAGAAAGATAAAGACAAAGGCGAGACAGAGAATAACAAGAGATAGAGACAGAGAGACAAGAGATAAAGAGACAAGAGACAAAGAGACAAGAGAAAGAGAGACAAGAGATAAACAGAGACAAAGAATGCAGAGAAGCAAGAGATAGAAGAGACAAGAACAGAGAGAGACAAAGAGATAAAGAGACAAGAAAGAGAGACAAAGAAGAAGAAGAGACAATAGACAAAGAGACAAGAGACAAAGAGACAGAGAGACAAGAGACAGAGGGCTTGAGAGATAAGCAGAACAAAGAAAGAGACAAGAAAGACAATAAGAGATACAAGAACAGAGAGAGACAAGATAAAGAGACAAAGAGACAAGAGATAAAGACAAGAGATAAAGAGACAAGAGATAAAGAGACAAGAGACAGAGAGACAAGAGATAAAGAGACAAGAGACAAGAGAAAGAGAGACAAGAGACAGAGACAAGAGACAGAGAGACAAGAGATAAAGAGACAAGAAGACTAAAGAGATAAAAGTTGAAAAAGATAAAGAGACAAGAGAAAGAGACAAGAGATAAAGAGACAAGACAGAGAGACAAGAGATAAAGAGACAGAGAGACAAGAGATACAGAACCGAGGGCAAAGACAGAAACCAAGAGATACAGAGACAAAGAGATAAAGTTAAAGAGATAAAGACAAAGAAGACAAAGAGACAGAGACAAGAGATAAAGAGACAAAGAGATACAGAAGGCAGACCGAGAGAGAGACAAGAAAAGAAGACAAGAGACAAGAATGAAGACAAGAAAGAAAAGACAAAGATAAAGAGACAAAGACAGAGGAACAAGAGATAAAGACAGAAGACAAAGATACAGAGACGAGACAGAGACAAAAGTCTGAGACAAGATACAGATAGACAAGAGATAAAGAGACAAGAGAAAGAGAGACAAGAGATAAAGAGACAGAGAGACAAGAGACAGAGAGACAAGAGATAAAGAGACAAGAGATACAGAGACAAGAGAGACAAAAGACAGATAGACAAGATATAAAGAGACAAGAGACAGAGACAAGAGACAAAGAGACAAGAGAAAGAGAGACAAAGAAACAAGAGATAAAGAGACAAGAGATAAAGAGACAAGACAGAGAGACAAGAGATAAAGAGACAGAGAGACAAGAGATACAGAGACAGAGAGACAAGAGATACAGAGACAAGATACAGAGAGACAAGAGATAAAGAGACACTAGAACAGAGAGACAGAGACAAAGACAGAGACAGAGACAAAGAATACAAGACAGATACAGAGAGACAAGAGATAAAGAGACAAGAGAAAGAGACAGAGAGACAAGAGACAGAGAGACAAGAGAGACAAAGACAGAGATAGAGACAAGTTGAGAGATCACAGAGACAAGAGACAGAGAGACAAGAGATAAAGAGACAGAGAGACAAGAGATACAGAGACAAAGAGACAGAGAGACAAAGAGACAAGACAGAGAATACAGAGACAAAGACAGAGATACAGAAGACAAGAGAAAGAGACAAAGAGATAAAGACAAGAAAGAGAGACAAGAGCTGAAACAAGGGCAAGAGACAGAGAGAGACGAAGACAGGGACAAAGAGACAAAGAGATAAAGACAAGAGATAAAGAGACAGAGATAAAGACAGAGACAGAGAGACATAAATAAAAGAGACAAGAGGGCAAGATAAAGAGACAAGAGACAGAAAGACAGAGACAAAGAGACAAAGAGAGACAAGGAAGATACAAGAGACAAGAGAGACAGAATAGAGACAAAGATACAAAGAGACAACGAGATAAAGAGACAAAGAGACAGAATGAGAACAAAGTACAGAGACATGCAGAGACAAAGACAAGAGACAGAGACAGAGACAAGAGACAAGAGATACAAGAGACAAAGACAAGCGAGACAAAGAGACAAGACAGAGACAAAGACAAAGACAGAGACAAGAGACAGCAGGACAAGAGACAAAGAGACAAAGACAAGAGATAAAAAGAGACAGAGGGCCAGAGAGAAGAGAGAACCGAGCGACAAGAAAAGAGAGACAAAGACAAAAGGCAGAGACAGAGACAAAGAGACAGAGCGACAAGAGAGACAAGAAAGACAGAGACAAAAGATGAGATAAAGAGATGAAGAGACAAGAGACAAAAGAGACGAAAAGAGACAAAGAGAGACAAAGAGACAGAGAAGAAAGATGAAAAGACAAAGACAGATAAAGACAAGAGACAAGAGATAAAAGACAGAGAACAAGAGATACAAGACAAGAGACAAGAACTGAAGACAAAGAGATAAGAGACAGAGACAAAGAGATAAAGAGACAAGAGAAAGAGAGACAAGAGAGACAAAGACAGAGACAAAGAGACAAGAGACAAAAGAACAGCGAGAGACAAGAGACAAAGAGACAGACAAAAGAGACAGAAGACAAAGAAAAGAGACAGAGAACGAGAGACAGAGACAAAGAGACAAAAGGGCGAGACAAAGAAAGAGAGACAAAGAAACAAGAGATAAAGAGACAAGAGAAAGAGACAAGAGATAAAGAGACAAGACAGAGAGACAAGAGACAAGAGACAAGAGACAAAATAAAAGACAGAGACAAAGAGACAGAGAGACAAGAGATACAGAGACAAGATACAGAGAGACAAGAGATAAAGAGACAAGAGAAAGAGACAAGAGATACAGAGACAAGAGAGACAAGAGACAAAGAGACAGAGACAAGAGACAAGAGACAAGAGAAAGAGAGACAAAGAAACAAGAGATAAAGAGACAAGAGAAAGAGACAAGACAGAGACAAGAGATAAAGAGACAGAGACAAAAGTACAGAGACAAAAGAGACAAAGAGATAACCAAGAGACACAGAGAGAGAGACAAGAGATACAGAGAGAGACAAGAGATAAAGACAAGAGATACAAAGACAGAAGACAAAAAGAGCCAGAGAGGCAAAAGAGACAGAGATAAAGAGACAAAGAGAAAGATAAAGACAAGAGACAAAGAGAGAACAAAAAGAAACGAGAAGACAAAGACAAGAATAAAGAGACAAGAAAAGAGACAGAGATAAAGAGACAAGAGACAGAGAGACAAGAGATAAAGAGACAGAGAGACAGAGAGACAAGAGATACAGAGACAAGAGACAAAGAGACAGAGAGACAAGATACAGAGAGACAAGAGATAAAGAGACAAGAGAAAGAGAGACAAGAGACAGAGAGACAAGAGACAGAGAGACAAGAGACAGAGAAAGAGAGACAAGAGACAGAGAGACAAGAGACAAAGAGACAAGAGAAAGAGAGACAAGAGATAAAGAGACAGAGAGATAAAGAGACAAGAGATAAAGAGACAAGAGATAAAGAGACAGAGAGACAAGAGATAAAGAGACAAGAGACAGAGACAAGAGACAAGAGAGACAAGAGATAAAGAGACAGAATAAAGAGAGACAGAGAGAGAGAGACAGAGATAAAGACAAGAGATAAAGAGACAAGAGATAAAGAGACAGAGAGACAAGAGATAAAGAGACAAGAGAAAGAGAGACAAGAGATAAAGAGACAAGAATGCAGAGACAAAGAGACAAGAATACTGAAGAGACAAGAGATAGAGACAAGAGACAAGAGAGACAAGAGATAAAGAGACAAAAGATAAAGAGACAGAGAGACAAGAGAAAGAGAGACAAGAGACAAAGAGGCAGAAGAGATAAAAGAGACAAAGAGATAAAAGAAACAAGAAAGAGAGACAATAAGAGATAAAGACAAAGACAAGAGAGACAAGAACAGAGACAAGAGAATACAAGACAAAGAGAACAAAGAGATACAGAGACAAGAGATAAAGAGACAAGAGACAGAGAGACAAGAGACAAAGAGACAGAGAGACAAGAGACAGAGAGACAAGAGACAAAGAGACAAGAGAAAGAGAGACAAAGAGACAAGAGATAAAGAGACAAGAGAAAGATAAGAGACAAAGACAGAACAAGAGAAAGAGAGACAAGAGATAAAGAGACAAGAGACAGAGAGACAAGAGATAAAGAGACAGAGAGACAAAGAGACAAGACAAGAGACGAGACAGAGACGAATCTGAAGAGACAGAGGATAAAAGACAAGAGAGAGACAGAGACAGAAGAGAGAGAAAGACAGAGATAAACAGAGACAAGAGACAGAGACAAGAAAGAGACTAAAGAGGCCAAATAAAGAGACAAGAGACAGAGACAAGAGAAGAGACAGAGATAAAGACAAGAGAGACAGAGACAAGAGAAAGAGACAAAGAGACAGAAGAGACAATAGAGAGACGAGATAAAGAGACAGAGACAAATACAAGACAAGAGGCAAAGCCGAGAGACAAGAACAATAAAGAGACAAGAGACAGAGACAAGAAAGAGAGACAGAGACAGAGACAAAGAGACAAAGAAAAGAGACAAAGACCGAAGACAGAACCTAAAGACAAAGAAACCAGACAAGAGACGAAAGAGAACAAAGAGACAGACAAAGACAAAAGAGACAAATCACAGAGACAGGAGATAAAGAAGAGACAAAGAAAGAGACAAGGGCAGAGAACCATGAAAAGATAGACAGAAGACAAAGAGATAAAGAAATGAGACAAGACAAGAAAGAGACAAGAGACAGAGAGACAAGAGATAAAGAGACAAGAGACTAAAGGGGCAAGAGACGAAAGAAGAATGAAGAACAGAGAGATAGAAAGACAGAGACAAAGACAGAGAGGCAAGAGACTAAGAAAAGAATACAGAGATAAAGAGACAAGACAGAGACAAGAGATACAGAGACAAGATACAGAGAGACATAAGAGACAAAGACAGAGACAAGAAGAAAGAAGGCAAAGAACAGAGACAGAGACATAAAAGTCTGAGACAAGAACCAAGACAGAGATAAAGAGACAAGAGATAAAGAGACAAGAGACAAAGAGACTAAAGAGAAGGGGAATAAAGACGAGACAGACAAAGACAGACAAGAGACCAAGACAAAAGAGACAAGAGAAGAGACGAGAGACAAGAAACAAAGAGACAGAGAGAAAGAGAGACAAGAGATACAGAGACGAGACAAAGAGACAAGAGAAGAGGCAAGAACCGAAGACAAGAAAGAGACAAGAGACAGAGGACAAAAGAGACAGAGACAAAAGCAAAAGAGACAGAAACCGAGACAGGAACAGGAGAGTTTGGGAGGAAGTCTCACTCAGGGATCATTAAAGTACCGATAGCAGAACTCTTCAGTGCTAACCGGGTCTGTGGGGTCCCCCGTCTCACCTCTTGGCCTGAACCCGGTGCCAGGGCGATCGCGGGTCTGCCGATCCATCTCTGCTCTTGACCCAGGCCAGTCCCTTCATGGGGGCAGGTCTGTAAGATCCAATCACCTTGTCTCCGATCAGTCAGAGGGCATGGATTACAGAGTACAGCTGTCGTTGCTCAGGACAGCTTGTAGACATCTTGCTGAGGAACACACACACACACACATGAGGTGCCTTTACACACACCACACCGAGTGCCAGCACACACACACATGAGTACCTTTACCCCACATGGTGCTGACACACACACACACATGAGTGGCCACACACACACACATGAGTACTGACACACACACACACACATAGTGCAGCACACACACACACACATGAGTGCCTGGCCACACACACACACACGCAGTGCTGACACACACACACACATGAGTGCTGGCACACACACACACATGAGTGCTGGCCCACACACACACATGAGTGCAACACACACACATGAGTGCTGACACACACATGAGCAGCCACACACATGGTGCAAGCACACACACACACGAGTCCTGGATGACACACACACACACATGCAGGTGCTGTAACACACACAATACATGAGTGCTGAGCAATACACACACACACATGAGTGCGAGCACACACACACACATACGTGCTGACACCCACACACACACACATGGTGCTCGGGACACACACACACACCGACACACATGAGTGCCGCCACACACACACACACACATGAGTACTGACACACACACACACGAGTGCTGACACACACACACATGAGTGCTGACACACACACATGCAGTACCGACAACACACACACATGAGTGCCCAGACACACACACATGAGTGCTGGCCACACACACATGAGTGCTGACACACACACATGAGGTACTGACACACACACACATAGTTACTGACACACACACACCCAGTGCTGGCCACACACACACACATAGTGCACCGACACACACTATTTTACCGCAGTCCTGGCTACACACATAGTGCCGACAGCACACACACATACGAGTGCACTGCACACACACACACCTTGGTGCTGACACATTAACACACATAATACGAGCACCGACACAATAACACGGTGAGTGAGCACCGACACACACACATACGAGTACCGACATCACACATAATGCTGGCACCGACACATGGTACGAGCCACTGACACACACACACATACGAGCACTGACCAACAACACACACATACGAGCACATGACACACACACACACATGAGTACTGACACACACACACATGAGCTGGCCACACACACACATGAGTGCTGACACACACACACATGGTGCTGACACACACACACACACATGAGTAGTGCCTGACACACACGAGTGATGGTGCCGACACACACACACATGAGTGCCAGACACACACACATGCGGAGTACTGACACACACACACATGAGTGCTGACACACACACACGCGATGAGTGCTGACACACGGTGCTGACACACACACACATGAGTACTGACACACACACACATGAGTCTACTGCACACACACACACATGAGTACTGAGACACACACACATGAGGTACTGACACACACACATGAGGGTGCTCGCACACACACACATGAGTACTGACACACACACATGAGTTCTGACACACACACACACATGAGTACTGACACACACACATAGTGCAGCACACATACGCGGGTGAGACACACACACACATGAGTTCCCGACACACACACACACACATTGAGTTCTGACACACACACACATAGAGTAATGACACACACATAGATGCTGACACACACATGAGTGCTGACACACATGCCAGGTGAGTACACTGACACACACACATGCAGTTCCGACACACACACATAATTACTGACACACACACACATGAGTGCTGACACACACACGCGAGTTCTGACCACGCGGGTGCCACACACACACGCGAGTGCCGTGGCCACACCTGATGCACTGACACACACATGAGTGCTGACACACACAGGTGCGGCACACGTTTTGTACGGTGCTGACACACACACGGTGCCTGGCACATGAGTACTGACACATAATTACACACACACACATGAGTGCGACACACCGCCGGTGGCACACACACATGAGTCACTGATTTTTACACGAAGGTTCTGACACACACACGCGGGTTCAGCACACACACACATGAGTGCTGACACACACACACGCAGGTGCTGACACACACACACAGTGCTGACACATGCGGAGTACCGACACACACGTGAGTTCTGACACACACACACACGAGTACTGACACACACACACATGAGTACTCGACACACACGCAGAGTTCTGACACACACACACATGAGTACTGACACACACACACATGAGTTCCACACACATGAGTGCAACACACACACATGAGGGTTCTGGCACACACATAGTGCCTGGCACACACATGGGTACTGACACACACACACACACACATGAGTACTGACACACACACACACATGAGTTCTGTACACACACACACACCATGAGTACTGTACACGCCCACACACACACACACACATGAGTACCGACACACACACTGGGTACCCGACACACACATAGTGCGACACACACACAGGTTCTGGACACACACACACACATGAGCACACACACATGAGTTCAGCACACCGCGGTTCAGCACAATGAGTGCCCCAACACACCCACAGGCAGGGTTCTGACACACACACACACATACTGAGCACACACATAATTCTGACACACACACACATGAGTACCCAGCACACACACATGAGTGCACTGAGTGCACACACGAGTTTGTACACGAGTACTGACACACACACACGAGCATGGTGCTGACACACACACACATGAGGTTCCGATATCACACATGATTTCACAAGCACGAGTGCGCGCAGACCACCCTGGGTGCTGGCCACAATAATACAGCACACATGAGGTACTGACACACACACATAGAGCACGCGGGTGCTGGCACACACACATACGAGTTCTGACACACACATACACATAGGTACTGACACACACATCACCTGAGTGCTGACACACACACGCGTCATGTTACACACACGATGGTGGCACACACACACATACGATTTGTACCGACAATAATACACACACACACACACATGATGCTGACACACACACACATGAGTTAACCGATTAATAACACACACGCCAGTGCTGACACACATGAGTGCTGGGACACACACCTGGGTGCCCCACACTTTTTACATGAGCACCACACACACACACACACACACAGCGAGTACCGACACACACACACGCAGTGCACTGCACACACACATGAGCACTGGCCACACACACACACATAGTACTGACACACACACATGAGTTCCGACACACACACAGCCCAGCACCGACACAATACGATGCACCGACACACACAATACGAGTGCTGACACACACACACACATGAGTACCTTGGTGCCACACACACACATGAGCACCCGACACACACATACGTGCAGCACACGACACACACACACATGCCAGCACTGACACACATACGAGCACTGACACATGGTACGAGGGTCTTGACACACACACGAGCACCGACAATAATGCTGACACACACACGCGAGTTCTGACACACACATACGACAATTTGACACACACACGGGTGCTGACATCACACACACATGAGTACTGGACACACAATAACACATACGGTGCTGGCACACACACATGAGTCTGACACACACACACACACACACATGAGTTCTGACACACCACACACAGCACTGACACACACACACACATGGTCCTGACACACACATGAGTGCTGACACACACACACATGAGGTACTGACACACACACACACACAGAGTTCTGACACACACACACACATGAGTGCAGCACACACACACACGAGGTTGCCTGACACACACACACACATGAGTGCTGACACACACACACACATAGTCTGACAGTACCACACACATGAGTACTGACACACACACCACACATGAGTGCTGACACACACACACATGAGTGCCTGACACACACACATGAGTTCCTGACACACACACACACATGAGTACTGACACACACACACACATGAGTGCCTGGGTACTGACACACACATGAGTGCTGGCACACACATAGTGCTGACACACACACGCCAGTGCGGCACACATGAGTGCTGTTTACATGAGTCCTGGCCACACACACACATGAGTACTGACCACACACACACACCTGGGTCCTGCACAATAACACACACGGAATGGGTACACGACGGTGCACATACACACATAGTGCTGGGCATTACTGAGCTGCGTGCAGTGCAGCCACACACGCACATGGCACTGACACACACATGAGTTCACACACAATCTTGGGTACTGGCACACACATAGTGCAGCAGTACACTTGCCACGCGGGTTCAACTGACAGTCACACACACGCAGGTGAGCACACACCACACGCAGAGTACGCTGGCCACACACACCCGGGTCCTGACACACACACCTGCCGGTACTGACACACACATGAGTACTGGCCACACACAATACGCACCAGACACACACCATCTGAGTACTGACACACACATGAGTTCACACGCGGTAGCAACCGCACACGCTGAGTGCCTGACACACACACACCTGGTACCTGGCCACACACACATCTGAGTACTGACCACACACACACACAGCGCAGGGTACTGACACACACACACACACACACACCTGTCCTGACACACACACAGGTTCTATTTTACATGGGTGCTGACACACACACCAAGTACTGACACAGCACACACACACCTACGGGTTCAACTTTACACACACACATGGTGCACACACACCTGGGTACTGACACACACACACACACATGAGTACTGACACACACACACACATGCTGTACACACACACACGAGTTCTGGGTCCCACACACACATGAGTACTGCACACACACATGAGTTCTATTTTACACACACTGCGAGTGCTGGCACACACACACCTGGGTACTGACACACACAGGTTCCTGGCACACGCGAGTACTGACACACACACACCTGCCAGCAGGTGCTGACACACACGCTAATAATACATAATCTTTGTCCCCTGACACACACATAAGTTCAGCACACGCGGGTCCTGACACACACACACACGCGGTGTACACACCTGGGTGCCTGATACACACACGCTGAGTACTGACACACACACATGAGTGCACACCTTCCCCACGGGTACTGACACACACACACACTGGGTTCTGCACACACACACACACCTGGGTACTGACACACACACACACCTGGGTACTGAGCGTACACACATGAGTCCTGGCCACACACACACCTGAGTTTGGCCACACTCACACACACACACCTGTACTAGCACACACACACCTGGGTACTGACACATAGTGCACACACACATGTGCTGACACCGCCAGTGCTGTACACACACACACATGACATGAGTGCTGACACACACACACCTGGTGCAAGTACTGCACACACACACACACACTAGTACCTGCCAGCACACACACACCTGGGTACTGACACACACACACACACATGGGTGCTGACACACACACACCTGGGTGTGGCCACACACACACACACACCTGGGTGCTGACACACACACACACACATGGGTGCTGACACACACACACACAGTGCCTGCACACACGCAGGTACTGACACACACACACACACACACACACACACCTGGGTCCTAGTACACACACACACATCTGCACTGACACACACACACCCGCACTGCTGTACACACACACACACACACCTGGTCCTGACACACACACACTGCGGTCCTGACACACACACACCTGGGTACTGACACACACACACATAGTGCCTGACACACACACACACAGTGCCTTTGCAGGTGTCCACACACACACATGAGGTACTGGCCCACACACACACACATGAGCACTGACACACACACACATGTACTCTGACACACACATGAGTGCACACACACACACCTAGTCCCACACACACACACACACACCTGGTTCTGACACACACACACATGGAGTCCTGACACAACCTGGGTACTGACACACACACACACACACATAGTACTGACACACACATGAGTTCAGTACACACACCACACATGAGTGTCCTAGCACACACACATCTGGGTACTGACCAGCACACACACCTGGGTTCTGACACACACACACACTGGGTGCACGACACACACACATGAGTACCAGCACACACAGTTCGGCACACACACATAGTACTGCACACACACGCCAGGTTATAATACCCAGTTCTGACACACACACACACATATTACGAGTACTGCACACACACACACCAGGTTCTGGCACACACACACCAGAGTTCTGACACACACACACATGAGTACATGACACACACCCAGGTCCTGACACACACACATGAGTGCTGTACACTGTACACACAGAGTACCGGCACACACACACACACCGGGTACTGACACACACATGAGTACCGACACACACATGAGTCACCTGACACACATACGAGTGGCACACCTGACTGACACACACACACATGGTTCTGACACACACACACACACATGAGTGCTGACACACACACACTGGGTACTGACACACACACACATGTCCTGACACAGCACACACACACACACCTGGGTCCTGACACACACACACATGAGTACTGACACACACACACACCTGGGTACTGATACACACACCCGTACCTGACACACACACGCAGTACTGACACACACACCTGGGTGCAGCACACACACACACACCTGGTACCTGACACACACACGATGCCCAGCCACACACACACACACCTGGGTCCTGACACACACACACACACCCAGTACATGACACACACACCTGGGTACACACACACCAAGTACTGGCACACACACACCTGTACTGACACACACACACGCAGGGTACCGACACACACACATGGGTTCTGACACACACACACTCAATAGTCCTGTACACACACACATCTGGGTACTGACACACAATCTGGGTCCTGACACACACACCTGTCCTGACACACACACACACCTGGGTACCGACACACAATGTATCAATAATAACACCTAGTCCCGATTAATACACAATAACACACACACCTAGTCCTGACTGACACACACACCCGTACACACATGAGTGCTGGCACACCACACCTGGGTCCTGACACACACACACCTGGGTACCTGACACACACACACCTGGGTGGACACACACACCTGGGTACTGACCACACACACCTGGTGTCCTGACACACACACACCCGTGCCACACACACACCTGTACTGGCCACACACACACACATGAGTGCTGACACTTTTTACACCTGGGTCCAGCACACACATACACCTGTACCTGACACACACACACACACACCTGTGCTGACTGACACACACCTGGAGGTTCGGCTGACACACACACACCTGGGTACTGATGCAGCACACACACACCTGGGTACTGACACACACACACCTGAGTTCAACTGACACACACACCCAGCAATTGACACACACACACACACACACCTGTACTGACTGACACACACACATGGGTACTGACACACACACATGATTACTGACACACACACACATATGGGTGCAGACACACCTGGGTCCTGACACACACACACACCTGCACTGACACAATACACACACAATCAAGTACCGAGAATACACACCTGGGTCCTGACACACACAATTCAAGTACTGACACACTGACACACCTGGGTCACTGACACACACATGGAGCACACGCGGGTCCTGACACACACACACCTGGGTCCTGACACACACACACTTGGGTACTGACACACACACACCTGCGGTGCCCAGCGCAGTGCTGTACACACACACACTGACACACACACCTGGTCCCCAGCACACACACCTGGGTAATTGGAGACACACACACCTGGGTCCTGCACACACACCTGGGTACTGACACACACACACCTGGGTACTGACACATACACACACCTGGGTTCCACACACACACACACACACCTGGGTACTGACACACACACACCTGGGTGCTGACACAGCCACACCTGGGTACCCACACACACACACACCTGGGCACTGACACACACACACCTGGGTCCTGACATACACACACGCTGGGTACTGACACACACAACACCTGGGTACTGACACACCAAGTACTTTTGACACACACACACACACACACCCGTCCTGACACACACACACCCGTACCACACACACACACCTGGGTACTGACACACACACACACACCTGTCCTGACACACACACACCTGTCCTGACACATACACACCTGGTACTTCTGACACACACACACACACCTGGGTCCCACACACACACCTGGGTACTGGCCCCCACGAGGTTCGGCACACACCTGGTACTGACACACACACCTGCACTGACACACACACAGCACACACACCTGGGTCCTGACACACACACACACACACCTGGGCCTGACACACACACACCTGGGTGCACCAGACACACACACACACACACACACACGCCTGGTACTGACACACACACGCGAACACACCTGGGTCCTGACACACACACAATCTGGGTACTGGACACACACCTGGGTACTGACACACACACCAGCACACACACCTGGTTCATAGTCCTGGCCACACACACACACCTGGGTGCCTGAGCACACACACCTGCGGTCCTGGCTACACACACACACACCTGTACTCGCACACACACACCTGGGTACTGACACACACACATTGTTCCGGGTCCCGACAGCACACACACACACTTGGGTACTGACACACACACACACATGAGTACCTTTTTTTACCACACATGATGCCTTTACACATGAGTTCTGACACACACACACCTGGGTACTGACACACACACACACCAAAAATGGGTGTACACACAATAATCTGGGTACTGACACACACACACCTGGGTCCTGACACACTGGTTCTGGCACACACAATTTGGGTACTGACACACACACCTGAGTACTGACACACACACACTGGGTTACTGACACACACACCTGGCACTATTTTTTTTTACACACACACCTGTACTGACACACACACATGGGTCCCACACACACACACACCTGCGGGTACTAGCACACACACGCACACCTGGGTCCGACACACACACACCTGTACTGACACACACACACACACTGAGTACCGACACACACACGCCGAGTGCTGGCCCACACCCGGTGCCAGCACACACACACACCTGGTACTGACACACACACACACCTGCACTGCACACACACACACACACACCTGGGTCCTGACACACACACCTGGGTCCTGACCGCACACACACACACCTGAGGCACTGACACACACACACCTGTACACACCTGGGTCCCGACACACACACACCTGTGACGCACACACATGAGGTCTGGACACACACACACCTGGCACTGCCGTAGTACACACACACACCTGCACTTCTGGCACACACACACACTGACACACACACCTGGGTCCTGAGTACAACACACACACGACACACACACACGCCAGTACTTCGGCACACGCACACCTGTCCAGACACACACACACCTGGGTCCTGACACACACGCCACACCTGGGTACTGACACACACACCTGGGTGCCTGACACACACACACACACCTGGGTCCTGACACACACACATCTGAGTATTGACACACACACACACCTGTACTGACCGCACACACACACATGGTGCTAATACCCAGCACACACGCGGGTTCGGACACACACACGAAACCTCTGACACACACACACAATAATATTATACCCGACACACACATGAGTTCTGACACACACACACATGAGTACTGACACACACACGAAGTTCCACACAGTACACAGCACACACATGAGTACCGACACACACCTGGGTACTGACACCACATGAGTACTTAACACACACATGGTCTCCGACACACACACACACATGAGTACTGGATAATAATAATACGAGTTCTGACACACACACACGCAGGTGCAGTACCCGACACACACCTGGTGCTGACACATGAGTACTGACCACACACCTGGGTTCACCGACACACACCCGGCACTGACACACACCCCATGGGTCCTGACACACACACACACACACCTGTCCCACACACACACACACACCTGGGTCCTGACACACACACACCTGGGTACTGACACACACACACACCTGGGTACTGACACACACACACACACACCTGGGTCCTGACACACACACACACCTGGGTACTGACACACACACACACACCTGGGTCCTGACACACACACACCTGAATTTGACACACCCAGTACTGACACACACACAATCTGACACACACACACACCTGGGTACCCCAGGCACACACACACACACCTGGGTACTGACACACACACACACACCTGGGTGCAACTGACACACACACCTGGTACTGATACACACACACCTGGGCACTGATGCCACACCTGGGTGCCAGCACACACACACACACACACCTGGGTCCTGACACAGGCCACACCTGGTAACACACACACACCAAGTACTGACACACACACACCTGGGTACCTGACACACACACCTGGGTCCTGACACACACACACCTGTACCACACACACACACCTGGGTACCGACACACACACCTGGGTACTGACACACACACACCTGGGTGCTGACACACACACCTGGGTACTGACACACAGCGACACCTGGTGCCTTTTTACCTGTTATTGCCCACACACACACACACACACACCTGGGTCCTGACACACACACACCTGGTACTGACACACACACACACATACATCTGGTACCACACACCTGGGTGTATGACACACACACACACCTGTCCTGACACACACACACCTGGGTACTGACAGCACACACACACACACACACCTGGGTACCTTGACACACACACACACATTTTGCACACCTGGGTCCTGACACACATACACCTGGGTGGTACTGACACACACACACCTGGTCCTGACACACACACCTGTACTGACACACACACCTGGGTACCACACACACACACCTGTACTGATGCAACACACACACACCTGGGTCCTGACACACACACAATTGGGTACTGACTTTTACACACCTGGGTACTGACACACACACACACACACACACCTGGGTCCTGACACACACACACACACACACACCTGGGTACTGACACACACACACCTGGGTCCTGACACACACACACCTGGGTACTGACACACACACCTGGGTGACACACTGACACACACTTGGGTACTGACACACACACACCTGGGTCACACACACACACCTGGGTCCTGACACACACACCTGGGTCCTGACACACACACACCTGGGTCCACAACACACACACACCTGGTACCACACACACACACACACACCTGGGTCCTGGCCACACACACACCTGGGTACCGACACCCCCCACATCTGGGTGCAATACCCCCACACACACACCTGGGTCCACCTGACACACACACCTAAGTACTGACACACACACACCCAAACCTGGAGTACTGACACACACACAGTCAATAACACACCTGGATTCTAGCACTGACACACACACACCTGGGTACCTGACACACACACCTGGGTCCTGACACACACACCTGGTACTGACACACACACACACCTGGGTCCTGACACACACACCTGGGTACTGACACACACACACACACCTGGGTCCTGAAACACACACACCTGTACCACACACACACACACCTGGGTACTGACACACACAATAATTCCGTCCTGACACACACACACCTGGGTCCTGACACACACACTCCTGGTACCGACACACACACACACACACACCTGGGTCCTGACACACACACCAGGGTACCGACACACACACACACCTGGGTACTGACACACACACACCTGGGTACCCCACACACACACACACACACATTAATTGGGTCCTGGACACACACACACACACAGTGCAACACACACTGGGTCCTGACACACACACACACTTGAGTGCCCAGCACGCAGGTCCTGACACACACACACACGCTGTACCGCCACACACATTAATTCTGGTAATTGACACACACACACACCTGGTCCTGATACTAATAATACATCTGGGTACTGACACACATAATTTGTACACACACATCTGCACTGACACACACACACACACCCAGCACCGACACACAATACCCAGTTCCGACATCAACACACACACACGAGCACCGACACACACACAATACGAGTACTGACACACACAATGAGTTCCTGACACACAACAATACGAGAGTACCGACACACCCGGGCACCGGACACACGAGCCGACAACAATACGAGTTCCTGGACACACACACACGAGTACCGACAACAATACCACGAGGTTCTTGACACACACACACATGAGTACTGACACACACACACACACCTGGGTACTGACACACACCTGGGTACTGACACACACACACACCTGGGTCCCACACACACACACACACACACCTGTCCTGACACACACACACACCCGTCCTGACACACACACACCTGGGTACTGACACACACACACCTGGGTACTCTGACCACTAATACACACCTGGGTACTGACACACACACACACCTGGGTACTGACACACACAAACCTGGGTACTGATACACACACACCTGGGTACTGACACACACACACACAGCTGGGTACTGACACACACACACCTGGGTACTGACACACACACACACCCAAATTGACACACACACACCTGGGTACACACACACACCTGTACCACACACACACACACCCGGTACCGACACACACACCCGGGTACTGACACACACACCTGGCACTGACACACACACACCCGCACCGACACACACACCTGTACTACACACAGGTCACACACACCTGGGTCCTGACACACACACACCGGCAATTGACACACACACACCTGGGTACTGACACACACACACACACACACACCTGGTCCTGACACACACACACCTGCACTGACACACACACACCTAAGTACTGACACACACACATCCAAGTACTGACACTAATAATAATACCCGTACTGACACACACACACACACACCTGGTCCTGACACACACACACCTGGTACTGACAATAATACACACCCACACACACACAATCTGGGTACTGACACACACACACACACACCTGGTACTGACACACACACACACCTCAGTAATTGAAACACACACACACACACAATCTGCACTGACACACACACCTGGGTACCTGACACACACACACCTGGGCACTGACACACACACACACACACCTGGGTACCGACACACACACACACACAATCTGGGTCCTGACACACACACCCGTACCGACACACACACCTGGGTACTGACACACACACCTGTACTGACACACACACACACACACACACCTGGGTCCTGACACACACCTGGGTCCTGACACACACACACCTGGGTACTGACACACACACACCTGGGTACTGACACACACACACCTGGGTACTGACACACACACACACACACACACACACACACACCTGGGTCCTGACACACACACACCTGGGTACTGACACACACACACCTGGGTACTGACACACACACACCTGGGTACTGACACACACACACCCGTCCTGACACACACACCTGGGCACCACACACACACACACACCCAAGTAATTGACACACACACACCTGGGTCCTGACACATACACACCTTGGGTACCCACACACACACAAATTGGGCACTGACACAATAATCTGCACTGATTAATACCACCTGGGTACCTGATACACACACACCCGTCCTGACACACACATTCCTGGGTCCCGACACACACACACACCTGGGTACTGACAATAACAATCTGCAGCTGACAATAACACACCTGGGTACCGACACACACACACCTGTACTGACACACACCTGTACTGACACACACACCTGGGTCCTGACACACACACACCTGGGTACCGACACACACCTGGCACTGACACACACACACACACACACCTGGGTCCCAGACACACACACACCTGTACTGACACACACACCCAGTACTGACACACACCCGGTACTGACACACACACACCTGGCACTGATACACACACCTGGTCCCACACACACACCTGGGTACTCGACACACACACACCTGGTACTGACACACACACACCTGGGTACTGACACACACACACCTGGGTCCTGACACACACACCTGGGTCCTGACACACACACCTGGGTCCTGACACACACACACACACTGGGTACTGACACACACACACCTGGGTCCATAGCCACACCTGGGTACTGACACACACACCTGGTACCGACATACACACACCTGGGTACCGACACACACACAATCAAAACTGACACACACACACCTGCACTGACACACACACACCTGGGTACTGACACACACACCTGTACTGAGCACACACACACACCTGGGTACACACACACACACCCTGTCCGACACACACACCTGGGTCCTGACACACACACCTGGGCACTGACACACACACACCCACCTGACACACACACCTGTACCTGACACACACACACCCAGTCCCACACACACACACTGTACCCACACACACACACACACACACACACACCTGGTCCTGATGACACACAATCTGGGTACTGACACACACACCTGGGTACTGACACACACACCTGGGTCCATACACACCTGGGTACTGACACACACACCTGGGTACTGACACACACACACCTGGGTACCGACACACACACCTGGGTCCTGACACACACACCTGGGTACTGACACACACACCTGGGTACTGACACACACACACCTGGGCACTGACACACACACAATCTGGGTACTGACACACACACACCTGGCCTGACACAATGGACACCTGGGTACCGACACACACAGCTAATTCTGGGTCCTGACAATAATAATACACCTATCACACACACACACACCTGTCCTGACACACACACACCTGGGTACTGTATTACACACACCTGGGTACTGACACACACACACCTGGGTCCTGACACACACACACATCTTATCCCGAACACACACCTGGGTACTGACACACAGACCTGGCACTGACACACACACACCCAATCCGACACACATACACCCAGCACTGACATACACACCTGTCCTGACACACACCCGTCCTGACACACACACCTGTACCACACACACACACCTGTACTGACACACACACACACACACACCCAATATCCTGACACACACACACCTGGTACTGACACACACACACAATAATAATAATCTGGGTACTGACACACACACACCTGGGTCCCATACACACCCAAGGTCCTGACACACACACACCTGTCCTGACAATAATAATCTGGGTACCGACAATAATAACACCTGGCACCGACAATAATACACACCAAGGCTGGACACACACACACCCAAGCAACACACACACACACCTGGGTCCTGACACACACACGTCTCACCAGGATCTGGTCCACTTTGGTCTGAACACTTTTCCTGCAGCAGAGAAAGACGTCGTCACGTAGATGACACCCACCGGGTGAGATGTGTGTACATCAATGATGTTAGTTTACATGTTTGTTTGTTTACGTGTTTGTTTGTTTACGTGTCCATGTTTGTTTACATGTTTGTTTGTTTACATTGTCCATGTTTGTTTGTTTACATTGTCCATGTTTGTTTGTTTACAGTATCCATGTTTATTTGTTTACATGTTTGTTTGTTTACAGTGTCCATGTTTGTTTACAGTGTCCATGTGTTTGTTTACATGTTTGTTTACAGTGTCCATGTGTGTTTGCTTACATGTTTGTTTGTTTACAGTGTTCTTGTTTGTTTACAGTGTCCATGTTTGTTTTTATACAGTGTCCATGTTTGTTTGTTTACAGTGTCCATGTTTGTTTGTTTACAGTGTCCATGTTTGTATGTTTGTGTGTTTACAGTGTCCATGTTTGTTTACAGTGTCCATGTTTGTTTGTTTACAGTGTCCATGTTTGTTTTTATACAGTGTCCATGTTTGTTTGTAATACAGTTTTTGTCCAATGTGATGTAATGTTTGTTTACAGTGTCCATGTTTGTATGTTTGTGTGTTTACAGTGTCCATGTTTGTTTACAGTGTCCATGTTTGTTTTTATACAGTGTCCATGTTTGTTTACAGTGTCCATGTTTGTTTTTATACAGTGTCCATGTTTGTTTACAGTGTCCATGTTTGTTTTTATTCAGTGTCCATGTTTGTTTGTTTACATGTTTGTACTCTCAGGACTTACGAGATGTTGCTCTTGAGTTTCTGCAGCAGCATGCTGGGCTCAGTGTCACCCTCCCCCCCCTCCAGAGAGCCGTCCCCCCTCCGGGAGGCCTCCACCCGCCGGTCCCAATCTGCTGGTGCGGACGCGCTGATCTCCAAACATCCGGAGCGACTGGTGCTAATCTGAAAGTGAGCGGTCGCGGCATCTGAGGAGAAAGGACAAATGTATATATATATATATATATATATATATATATATACATATACACACCATACTACTACCCAGGGGAGGGGGGCGCTCCCCGTTACTACTACTCGTACCCTGGGGCGCCATTAGCCGCAACTAGTACAAACCTGAGGGGGCGTTACACGTTACCACTACTCCCCGGGAGGGAGGCATGTTTTCTGGGGTGCGAAAGCCAGCCTGCCGCTCTGCCTCCGCAGCTCGTGACAGCCGCCCCCCTCCGCGCCTCATGACGGGCTCCAGCGGGGAGAGCCGGTGCTCATGTGTCACACACAAACACGTTGCTGCAGAGCTAACAGGTTAGCCGACCGACCAGCAGCGTTATGACCGAGCTTTGAATACGAACTGCTGTAACAACAACCGGAAGTGGTAGGAGCGAGAATACTGTGAATCCTGCTAGCTGCTAGCTAGTGTAGCTGGGCTGTTAGCTAGTTTCAGCTAGAAGCCGCCATTAAACGTGTTTTACGCGCTATTCTTGTTAAAAAAAAAATGTCCCGGTGATAGTTTATTTATTCTGTTATTAACGATTCATCAAGTCGGTGAGTCGCGTTTGAGTAATTATTTAAAAAAAGAAAAAGAAAGTACCTGAGCCAAGATACAGCGAAAATCCCCTTCAGATGTTTTTGTGATTGGCCGACTCCGTTATGTCTGCCTGACTACAAAGCTGACGTCTCTTCCGATTGGTCAGCCATCGCAAACCTACCCGGATACCAAAAACCGGTGAAAATCCATTCGCCGAGCGGAATTATTTATCTGACGGGGATTATTTTAATTGGACCCGGTTACGTGGTCTGCCCAGTTACAAAACAGATGAAGCGATTTCGCGTAATCTGCCCAGCAACAGCCACCTGTTCAGACTGCTAAAGCGAAAAGTACATTTCACAAACAAGCCTGTATATTAAATATTAAACATAATTGATATCTACTCTATAAACATATTTATTAAAGACCAATTTATTAATCCATATCATTAAAAAAAGAAGTGATATAACTTGTTCACTATGAGCTCATTTGACCAAATATACATGTCATAGGGTGAATTTAAATGAAAACATTGTGTAATCGCACTACTATGAGACCTGTTAAACCTCGAGCTAATACATAAAGACATGTACATCATTAATGTTTTATCTTGGAAAATTACTTTTTAAATCACAAGATTTTAAAGAGTGGACGACATTCATCTGAACAAAACAAATAAAAAGGAAAAGAAACCACGACATTTCAGGATTTTCCACATTTATTTTCCGTGATACAAAAGTTACAATGAACATCAGAAAAACTAAATAAACTGACAGATAAATTGGCAGGCGTCACTCTAGATGCTGCTCGCCTTCATCAGCTCGTTTCATTCAAACCTGCACAGAAACAAGAGCTCAGGGATTAGGATGCTCGTCAAGCTCGGCTCAGTAGAAATGAGTGTCGGGTTCATGATGCGTTCAAATGTTTCTGAATGAAATATAAACAGTGATATAAAATAGATGGCGCTGGCTGAAGCCCGCCCCCGTGACCTTTGACCTACCTGACCATGTGAGCGATGTCCCAGTTGGTCTCAGAGGACAGAGGACCAACGATCTCCACGCCCGCCTCCGTTACTATGGCGATCTCATGCTGAAATAAAATACGCTCAAGAGTTAGCGTTTAATAATCATGTTATTGATTCGGTGATGTAGTAATCATGTTATTGATCATGTGATGTAGTAATCATGTTTACACACACACATGAGTACTGACACACACACACATGAGTTCTGACACACACACACACACATGAGTACTGACACACACACACATGAGTTCTGACACACACACATGAGTTCTGACACACACACACACATGAGTACTGACACACACACACACATGAGTACTGACACACACACACATGAGTTCTGACACACACACACACACACACACACATGAGTACTGACACACACACACGAGTTCTGACACACACACACACACATGAGTACTGACACACACATGAGTTCTGACACACACACACACATGAGTACTGACACACACACACATGTATATCGACACACACACACATGAGTACTGACACACACACACATGAGTACACACACGTAGTACTGACACACACACCAACACATGAGTACTGACACACACACATGAGTTCTGACACACACACACACATGAGTACTGACACACCATACACATGAGTACTGACACACACACATGAGTACTGACACACACACATGAGTTCACACATGAGTTCTGACACACACACACGAGTACTGACACACACACACGAGTTCTGACACACACACACACACACATGAGTACTGACACACACATGAGTTCTGACACACACACACACATGAGTACTGACACACACACACGAGTTCTGACACACACACACACATGAGTACTGACACACACACACCTGGGTACTGACACACACACACATGAGTTCTGATGAGTACTGACACACGCGAGTGCTCACACACATGAGTACTGACACACACGCGGTGCTGACACACAATACGCGAGGTGCCCCGAGCACACACACATGAGTACTGACACACACACACATGAGCACTGACACACACACACACATGAGTTTGACTGACACACACACACATGAGTACTGACACACACGAGTACTGACATACAATAATATACATGAGTACTATATATTGCACACACGAAGTTCTGACACACACACACACAGCATGAGCATGACACACACACATGACACACACATGAGTGCTGGAGACACACACACACACACGTGACACACACACACACATGAGTACTCGACACACATGGAGACTGACACACACACACACATGAGTACTGACACACACACGCGGAGTTCTGGCACACATGAGGTTCCTGACACACATGAGTGCATGTCATTGCTGAGTATTGACACACACACACACACCTAAAATGGACACACACACACAGCACTGACACACACACACACATGAGCACTGACACACACACATGAGTTCTGACACACACAACATGAGTACTGACACACACACATGAGTACTGACACACACACATGAGTAATCGACACACACACACACACACAGTACTGACACACACACTTGCTCTATTATACACACACACACACACATATGAGTATTGACACACACACATGAGTATTTACACATGAGTACTGACACACACACATGAGTACTGACACACACACATGAGTTCTGACACACACACACACACATGAGTACTGACACACACACACACACATGAGTACTGACACACACATGAGTACTGACACACACACACATGAGTACTGACACACACACACATGAGTACTGACACACACACACACACACACACATGAGTACTGACACACACACATGAGTTCTGACACACACACACACATGAGTACTGACACACACACATGAGTACTGACACACACACACATGAGTTCTGACACACACACACACACATGAGTACTGACACACACACACACACATGAGTACTGACACACACACACATGAGTTCTGACACACACACACACACATGAGTACTGACACACATGAGTACTGACACACACACACACACACACACACACACACATGAGTACTGACACACACACATGAGTACTGACACACACACACACACACACATGAGTACTGACACACACACACACACATGAGTACTGACACACACACACACACACACACATGAGTACTGACACACACACACATGAGTACTGACACACACACACACATGAGTACTGACACACACACACACATGAGTACTGACACACACACATGAGTTCTGACACACACACACACATGAGTACTGACACACACACACATGAGTTCTGACACACACACATGAGTCAGCACACACACACACACACACATGAGTTCTGACACACACACACACACATGACTGACACACACATGAGTTCTGACACACACACACATGAGTACTGACACACACACGTACTGACACACACACACATGAGTACTGACACACACACACACATGAGTACTGACACACACACACACACACACATGAGTACTGACACACACACACACACATGAGTACTGACACACACACACACATGAGTACTGACACACACACACATGAGTTCTGACACACACACACACACACATGAGTACTGACACACACACACACACATGAGTACTGACACACACACACATGAGTACTGACACACACACATGAGTACTGACACACACACATGAGTACTGACACACACACACACATGAGTACTGACACACACACACACACACACATGAGTACTGACACACACACACACATGAGTACTGACACACACACACATGAGTACTGACACACACACACACATGAGTACTGACACACACACACACACATGAGTACTGACACACACACATGAGTACTGACACACACACACATGAGTACTGACACACACACACATGAGTACTGACACACACACACACACACACATGAGTACTGACACACACACACACATGAGTACTGACACACACACACATGAGTACTGACACACACACACACATGAGTACTGACACACACACATGAGTACTGACACACACACACATGAGTACTGACACACACACACATGAGTTCTGACACACACACACACACACATGAGTACTGACACACACACACGAGTTCTGACACACACACACACACACACACACATGAGTACTGACACACACACACACACACACACACACACACACACACACATGAGTACTGACACACACACACATGAGTACTGACACACACACACACATGAGTACTGACACACACACACATGAGTACTGACACACACACACATGAGTACTGACACACACACACATGAGTACTGACACACACACACATGAGTTCTGACACACACACACACATGAGTACTGACACACACACATGAGTTCTGACACACACACACACACACATGAGTACTGACACACACAATAATTGAGTTCTGACACACACACATGAACTGACACACACACACATGAGTACTGACACACACACATGAGTTCTGACACACACACACACATGAGTACTGACACACACACACATGAGTTCTGACACACACACACACACATGAGTACTGACACACACACACCTGGGTACTGACACACATGAGTACTGACACACACACATGAGTTCTGACACACACACACACATGAGTACTGACACACACACACACACATGAGTACTGACACACACACACACACACACACATGAGTTCTGACACACACACACACATGAGTACTGACACACACACACACACCTGGGTACTGACACACACACACACACACATGAGTACTGACACACACACACACACACATGAGTTCTGACACACACACACACACACATGAGTACTGACACACACACACATGAGTTCTGACACACACACACACACATGAGTACTGACACACACACACACATGAGTACTGACACACACACACACACATGAGTCAATACACATGACACACACACATGAGTACTGACACACACACACGAGTACTGACACACACACACATGAGTACTACACACATGAGTACTGACACACACACACACACACACATGAGTACTGACACACACACACATGAGTACTGACACACACACACATGAGTACTGACACACACACATGAGTACTGACACACACACACACACACATGAGTACTGGCCACACACACACACACTTGAGTACTGACACACATGAGTCCTGACACACATGAGTACTGCACGACACACACACACACATGAGTACTGACACACACACACACACACCCTGATGCATACTGACACACACACACTGAGCACTGCACTGACACACACACACATGAGTACTGACACACACACCTGGGTACTGACACACACACACATGAGTTCTGACACACACGAGTTCTGACACACACACATGAGTACTGACACACACACATGAGTACTGACACACACATGAGTTCTGACACACACACACACATGAGTACTGACACACACACACATGAGTACTGACACACACACACATGAGTACTGACACACACATGAGTACTGACACACACACACATGAGTTCTGACACACACACACACATGAGTACTGACACACACACACGAGTTCTGACACACACACACACACATGAGTACTGACACACACACACATGAGTTCTGACACACACACACACATGAGTACTGACACACACACATGAGTTCTGACACACACACATGAGTACTGACACACACACATGAGTTCTGACACACACACACACAGTGCTGACACACACACACGGTTCTGACACACACACACACACATGAGTTCTGACACACACACACATGAGTACTGACACACACGAGTTCTGACACACACACACACACATGAGTACTGACACACACACACCTGGGTACTGACACACATGAGTACTGACACACACACATGAGTTCTGACACACACACATGATCTGACACACACACATGAGTTCTGACACACACACACACATGAGTACTGACACACACACACACACACCTGGGTACTGACACACACACCTGGGTACTGACACACACACACCTGGGTCCTGACAACACACACCTGGGTCCTGACACACACACACACACCTGGTGACACACACACACACATGGGTGCGGTGATACACACACACCTGGGTACCACACACACACACACACACACACCTGGGTACTGACACACACACACCTGGGTCCTGACACACACACACACACACCTGGGTCCTGACACACACACACACACCTGGGTACTGACACACACACACCTGGGTACTGATACACACACACCTGGGTACTGACACACACACCTGGGTACTGACACACACACACACACACACACACCTGTCCTGACACACCTGGGTGCTGATACACACACACCTGGGTACTGACACACACACACACACACCTGGGTACTGACACACACACCTGGGTACTGACACACACACTGGGTACTGACACACACACACACACACACACACACCTGGGTCCTGACACACACACACCTGGGTCCTGACACACACACACGTGGGTACTGACACACACACACACTGGGTACTGACACACACACACCTGGGTACTGACACACACACACCTGGGTACTGACACACACACACACCTGGGTCCTGACACACACACACACATACACAGACACCCACACACACACACACACACACACCTGGGTACCTGACACACACGTACTGACACACACACACACACACACTCTGGGTCTGACACACACACACACACTGGGTCCTGACACACACACCTGGCCCCGACACACACACACCTGACTGCTGACACACACACCTGGGTACTGACACACACACACACACCTGGGTTGCGACACACACACACACACCTGCCCTGACACACACACACCTGTACTGACACACACACTGACACACACCTGGCACACACACACACCTGGGTACTGACACACACGTACTGACACACACACACACACCTGGGTACTGACACACACACACCTGGGTACTGACACACACACACACCTGGGTACTGACACACACACACCTGGGTACTGACACACACACACACCTGGGTACTGACACACACACACGTGCTGACACACACTGGGTGCTGACACACACACACCTGGGTACTGACACACACACACACACACTGACACACACACACCTGGGTCCTGACACACACACACCTGGGTACTGACACACTGGGTACTGACACACACACACACACGCTGGGTCCTGACCCACACACACCTGGGGCCTGACACACACACCTGGGTGCTGACACACACACACACCTGGGTACTGACACACACACACCTGGTGCTGACACACACACACACACACCTGGGTCCTGACACACACACACACAGGTCCTGACACACCTGGGTACACACACACCTGGGTACTGACACACACACACACCTGGGTACTGACACACACACACACCTGGGTCCTGACACACACACACACACCTGTACTGACACACACACCTGGGTGCTGACACACATCTGGTGCTGACACACACACACTGATGGTGCACACACACACACACACCTGGGTACCACACACACACGTTACACACACACACCTGGGTACTGACACACACACACACACCTGGGTACTGACACACACACACACATGAGTTCTGACACACACACACAGTTCTGAGTGCTGACACACACACACACACGAGTACTGACACTCACACACACCTGGGTACTGACACACACACACATGAGTTCTGACACACACACACACACATGAGTACTGACACACACACACACACCTGGGTTCTGACACACACACACACATGAGTACTGACACACACACACACATGAGTACTGACACACACATGAGTTCTGACACACACACACACACTGACACACACACACGGTACTGACACACACACACACTGGGTACTGACACACACACACACACCTGGGTCCAGCACACACACACACACCTGGGCCTGACACACACACACACACACACTGGGTGCTGACACACACCTGGGTACTGACACACACACACCTGGGTACTGACACACACACACACACACCTGGGTCCTGACACACACACACACACCTGGGTACACACACACACACACACTGACACACACACACACCTGGGTCCTGACACCTGACACACACACCTGGGTACTGACACACACACACCTGGGTGACACACACACCTGCACTGACACACACACACACCTGTACTGACACACACACACACCTGGGTCCTGACACACACACCTGGGTCCTGACACACACACACACACCTGGGTCCTGACACACACACACCTGGGTACTGACACACACACACACACACCTGGGTCCTGACACACACACACCTGGGTACTGACACACACACACACACACACCTGGGTCCTGACACACACACCTGGTCCTGACACACACACACCTGTACTGACACACACACACCTGGGTACTGACACACACACACCTGGGTGACACACACACCTGGGTACACACACACACACCTGGGTGACACACACACCTGGGTGCAGCACACACACACCTGGGTACTGACACACACACACACCTGGGTCCTGACACACACACCTGGGTACTGACACACACACACACACACACACCTGGGTCCTGACACACACACACACCTGGGTACTGACACACACACCTGGGTCCTGACACACACACACACCTGGGTCCTGACACACACACACCTGGGTACTGACACACACACACACACACCTGGGTACTGACACACACACACACACACACCTGGGTACTGACACACACACACCTGGGTACTGACACACACACACCTGGGTACTGACACACACACACACCTGGGTACTGACACACACACACACACACACACACCTGGGTCCTGACACACACACACACACACACACACCTGGGTACTGACACACACACACACCTGGGTACTGACACACACACACACACACACACACACACCTGGGTCCTGACACACACACACACACACACACCTGGGTCCTGACACACACACACCTGGGTACTGACACACACACACCTGGGTACTGACACACACACACACCTGGGTACTGACACACACACACCTGGGTACTGACACACACACACACACACCTGGGTCCTGACACACACACACCTGGGTACTGACACACACACACCTGGGTACTGACACACACACACACACACACACACCTGGGTCCTGACACACACACACCTGGGTTCTGACACACACACACACCTGGGTGCTGACACACACACACTGGGTGCTGACACACACACACCTGGTACTGACACACACACCTGGGTGACTGACACACCTGACACACACACACACACCTGGGTGACACACACACACCTGGGTCCTGACACACACACACCTGGGTCACACACACACACACACACACACCTGGGTACTGACACACACACACACACCTGGGTACACACACACACACACACCTGGGTCCTGACACACACACACCACACACACCTGGGTCTGACACACACACACCTGGGTACTGACACACACACACCTGGGTTCTGACACACACACACCACACACACCTGGGTACTGACACACACACACCTGGGTACACACACACACCTGGACACACACACCTGTACTGACACACACACACCTGGGTCCGACACACACACACACACACACACACACACCTGGGTGACACACACACCTGGGCACTGACACACACACACACACACACCTGGGTCTGACACACACACACACCTGGGTACTGACACACACACACCACACACACACACACCTGGGTACTGACACACACACACACACACCTGGGTCCTGACACACACACCTGGGTACTGACACACACACACCTGGGTACTGACACACACACACCTGGGTGACACACACACACACACACACACACACACACACCTGGGTACTGACACACACACCTGGGTACTGACACACACACCTGGGTACTGACACACACACACCTGGGTACTGACACACACACACACACACACACCTGGGTCCTGACACACACACACCTGGGTACTGACACACACACACACACACCTGACACACACACACACCTGGGTAGTACACACACACACACACACCTGGGTCCTGACACACACACACCTGGGTACTGACACACAACCTGGGTACTGACACACACACACCTGACACACACACACCTGGGTCCTGACACACACACACCTGGGTACTGACACACACACACCTGGGTACTGACACACACACCTGGGACACACACACACACACCTGGTGCTGACACACACACACACCACACACACACACACCACACACACACGGTCCTGACACACACCTGGGTCTGACACACACACCTGGGTACACACACACCTGGGTACTGACACACACACACACACACACACACACACCTGGGTGACACACACACCTGGGTACTGACACACACACACACACACCTGGGTCCTGACACACACACACCTGGGTCTGACACACACACCTGGGTCTGACACACACACCTGGGTACACACACACCTGGGTGACACACACACACCTGGGTACTGATACACACACACCTGGGTCCTGACACACACACACCTGGGTACACACACACACCTGGGTGACACACACACACCTGGGCTGACACACACACACACACACACCTGGGTGACACACACACACACCTGGTGACACACACACACCTGGGTACTGACACACACCTGTACTGACACACACACCACACACACACACACCTGGGTGCCTGACACACACACACACCTGGGTGACACACACACTTGGTACTGACACACACACACACACACACACCTGGGTACACACACACACACACCTGGGTACTGACACACACACCTGGGTACTGACACACACACACACCTGGGTACACACACACACCTGGGTGACACACACACACACACCTGGGTACTGACACACACACACACACACACCTGGGTGCTGACACACACACACACCTGGGTCCTGACACACACACCTGGGTCACACACACACCTGGGTACACACACACACACACCTGGGTGACACACACACACACACCTGGGTCACACACACACACACCTGGGTCTGACACACACCTGGGTACACACACACACACACACCTGGGTCCTGACACACACACACCTGGGTACTGACACACACACCTGGGTACACACACACACCTGGTGACACACACACACACACCTGGGTGACACACACACACACCTGGGTGACACACACACACACACTGACACACACACACACACCTGGGTACACACACACACACCTGGGTACTGACACACACACCTGGGTCTGACACACACACACACCTGGGTGCGACACACACACACACCTGGGTCCTGACACACACACACCTGGGTACTGACACACACACACCTGGGTACTGACACACACACACACACAGACACACACACACACACACACACACACACACACCTGGGTCCTGACACACACACACACACACACACACCTGGGTACTGACACACACACACACACACCTGGGTCCTGACACACACACACCTGGGTCCTGACACACACACACCTGGGTACTGACACACACACACACACCTGGGTCCTGACACACACACACCTGGGTACTGACACACACACACCTGGGTACTGACACACACACCTGGGTACTGATACACACACACCTGGGTCCTGACACACACACACCTGGGTGACACACACACACCTGGGTGACACACACACCTGGGTACTGACACACACACACACCTGGGTCCTGACACACACACACCTGGGTACTGACACACACACACCTGGGTACTGACACACACACACCTGGGTACTGACACACACACACACACACACACACCTGGGTCCTGACACACACACACACCTGGGTACTGACACACACACCTGGGTACTGACACACACACACACACCTGGGTCCTGACACACACACACCTGGGTACTGACACACACACACACACCTGGGTCCTGACACACACACACACACACACCTGGGTCCTGACACACACACACCTGGGTACTGACACACACACACACCTGGGTACTGACACACACACACACACCTGGGTACTGACACACACACACCTGGGTCCTGACACACACACACACACACCTGGGTCCTGACACACACACACCTGGGTACTGACACACACACACCTGGGTACTGACACACACACCTGGGTACTGACACACACACACCTGGGTACTGACACACACACACCTGGGTACTGACACACACACACACCTGGGTACTGACACACACACACACCTGGGTCCTGACACACACACACCTGGGTACTGACACACACACACCTGGGTACTGACACACACACACCTGGGTACTGACACACACACACACACACACCTGGGTCCTGACACACACACACCTGGGTACTGACACACACCTGGGTCCTGACACACACACACCTGGGTACTGACACACACACACACACACACACACACACACACACCTGGGTCCTGACACACACACACCTGGGTACTGACACACACACACCTGGGTACTGACACACACACACACACCTGGGTCCTGACACACACACACACACACACCTGGGTACTGACACACACACCTGGGTACTGACACACACACACCTGGGTCCTGACACACACACACCTGGGTACTGACACACACACACCTGGGTACTGACACACACACACACACCTGGGTACTGACACACACACACCTGGGTACTGACACACACACACACCTGGGTACTGACACACACACACCTGGGTACTGACACACACACACACACACACACCTGGGTCCTGACACACACACACCTGGGTACTGACACACACACACACACACACCTGGGTACTGACACACACACACCTGGGTACTGACACACACACACACACACACACACACACACCTGGGTCCTGACACACACACACACCTGGGTACTGACACACACACACCTGGGTCCTGACACACACACACCTGGGTACTGACACACACACACCTGGGTACTGACACACACACACCTGGGTACTGACACACACACACCTGGGTACTGACACACACACACACACCTGGGTCCTGACACACACACACCTGGGTCCTGACACACACACCTGGGTACTGACACACACACACACACACCTGGGTACTGACACACACACCTGGGTACTGACACACACACACCTGGGTACTGACACACACACACCTGGGTACTGACACACACACCTGGGTCCTGACACACACACACACACACCTGGGTACTGACACACACACACCTGGGTACTGACACACACACACCTGGGTACTGACACACACACACACACCTGGGTACTGACACACACACACCTGGGTACTGACACACACACCTGGGTACTGACACACACACACACCTGGGTCCTGACACACACACACCTGGGTACTGACACACACACACCTGGGTACTGACACACACACACCTGGGTACTGACACACACACACCTGGGTACTGACACACACACACACACACCTGGGTACTGACACACACACACCTGGGTACTGACACACACACCTGGGTCCTGACACACACACACCTGGGTACTGACACACACACACCTGGGTACTGACACACACACACACCTGGGTACTGACACACACACACCTGGGTCCTGACACACACACACCTGGGTACTGACACACACACCTGGGTACTGACACACACACACCTGGGTACTGACACACACACACCTGGGTACTGACACACACACACACCTGGGTACTGACACACACACACCTGGGTACTGACACACACACCTGGGTACTGACACACACACACACACACCTGGGTACTGACACACACACACACCTGGGTCCTGACACACACACACACACCTGGGTACTGACACACACACACCTGGGTACTGACACACACACACCTGGGTACTGACACACACACACCTGGGTACTGACACACACACACCTGGGTCCTGACACACACACACCTGGGTACTGACACACACACCTGGGTACTGACACACACACACACACACACACACCTGGGTCCTGACACACACACACCTGGGTACTGACACACACACACCTGGGTACTGACACACACACACACCTGGGTACTGACACACACACACCTGGGTACTGACACACACACACCTGGGTCCTGACACACACACCTGGGTACTGACACACACACACCTGGGTACTGACACACACACACACACACACCTGGGTCCTGACACACACACACCTGGGTACTGACACACACACACCTGGGTACTGACACACACCTGGGTCCTGACACACACACACACCTGGGTACTGACACACACACACCTGGGTACTGACACCTGACACACACACACCTGGGTACACACACACACCTGGCACACACACACACCTGGGTCCTGACACACACACACCTGGGTACTGACACACACACACCTGGGTACTGACACACACACACCTGGGTACTGACACACACACACCTGGGTCCTGACACACACACACACCTGGGTACTGACACACACACCCTGGGTCCTGACACACACACACCTGGGTACTGACACACACACACACACACACACACACCTGGGTCCTGACACACACACACCTGGGTACTGACACACACACACCTGGGTACTGACACACACACACCTGGGTACTGACACACACACACCTGGGTCCTGACACACACACACCTGGGTACTGACACACACACCTGGGTACTGACACACACACACACACCTGGGTACTGACACACACACACCTGGGTCCTGACACACACACACCTGGGTACTGACACACACACACCTGGGTCCTGACACACACACACCTGGGTACTGACACACACACACACACACACCTGGGTACTGACACACACACACACACACCTGGGTCCTGACACACACACACCTGGGTACTGACACACACACACACACACACCTGACACACCTGGGTCCTGACACACACACACCTGGTTTTGACACCTGTGCTGACACACACACACACACACCTGGGTACTGACACACACACACCTGGGTACTGACACACACACACCTGGGTACTGACACACACACACACACACACACCTGGGTCCTGACACACACACGTCTCACCAGGATCTGGTCCACTTTGGTCTGAACACTTTTCCTGCAGCAGAGAAAGACGTCGTCACGTAGATGACACCCACCGGGTGAGATGTGTGTACATCAATGATGTTAGTTTACATGTTTGTTTGTTTACGTGTTTGTTTGTTTACGTGTCCATGTTTGTTTACATGTTTGTTTGTTTACATTGTCCATGTTTGTTTGTTTACAGTATCCATGTTTATTTGTTTACATGTTTGTTTGTTTACAGTGTCCATGTTTGTTTACAGTGTCCATGTGTTTGTTTACATGTTTGTTTACAGTGTCCATGTTTGTTTGTTTACAGTGTCCATGTTTGTTTACAGTGTCCATGTTTGTTTGTTTACAGTGTCCATGTTTGTTTGTTTACAGTGTCCATGTTTGTATGTTTGTGTGTTTACAGTGTCCATGTTTGTTTACAGTGTCCATGTTTGTTTTTATACAGTGTCCATGTTTGTTTACAGTGTCCATGTTTGTTTGTTTGGTGTCCATGTTTGTTTACAGTGTCCATGTTTGTATGTTTGTGTGTTTACAGTGTCCATGTTTTACAGTGTCCATGTTTGTTTTTATACAGTGTCCATGTTTGTTTACAGTGTCCATGTTTGTTTTTATACAGTGTCCATGTTTGTTTACAGTGTCCATGTTTGTTTTTATTCAGTGTCCATGTTTGTTTGTTTACATGTTTGTACTCTCAGGACTTACGAGATGTTGCTCTTGAGTTTCTGCAGCAGCATGCTGGGCTCAGTGTCACCCTCCCCCCCCTCCAGAGAGCCGTCCCCCCTCCGGGAGGCCTCCACCCGCCGGTCCTGGACCCGCTGGTCCTGGACTTGCTGGTCCTCCGACATCTGGAGCGACTAACTGGTGCTGAGCGGTCGCGGCATCTGAGTAGAAAGGACAAATGTATATATATATATATATATATATATATATATATACATATACACACCATACTACTACCCAGGGGAGGGGGGCGCTCCCCGTTACTACTACTCGTACCCTGGGACGCCATTAGCCGCAACTAGTACAAACCTGAGGGGGCGTTACACGTTACCACTACTCCCCGGGAGGGAGGCATGTTTTCTGGGGTGCGAAAGCCAGCCTGCCGCTCTGCCTCCGCAGCTCGTGACAGCCGCCCCCCTCCGCGCCTCATGACGGGCTCCAGCGGGGAGAGCCGGTGCTCATGTGTCACACACAAACACGTTGCTGCAGAGCTAGCAGGTTAGCCGACCGACCAGCAGCGTTATGAGCGAGCTTTGAATACGAACTGCTGTAACAACAACCGGAAGTGGTAGGAGCGAGAATACTGTGAATCCTGCTAGCTGCTAGCTAGTGTAGCTGGGCTGTTAGCTAGTTTCAGCTAGAAGCCGCCATTAAACGTGTTTTACGCGCTATTCTTGTTAAAAAAAAATGTCGGTGATAGTTTATTTATTCTGTTATTAACGATTCATCAAGTCGGTGAGTCGCGTTTGAGTAATTATTTAAAAAAAGAAAAGAAAGTACCTGAGCCAAGATACAGCGAAAATCCTTCAGATGTTTTTGTGATTGGCCGACTCCGTTATGTCTGCCTGACTACAAAGCTGACGTCTCTTCCGATTGGTCAGCCATCGCAAACCTACCCGGATACCAAAAACCGGTGAAATCCATTCGCCGAGCGGAATTATTTATCTGACGGGGATTATTTTAATTGGACCCGGTTACGTGGTCTGCCCAGTTACAAAACAGATGAAGCGATTTCGCGTAATCTGCCCAGCAACAGCCACCTGTTCAGACTGCTAAAGCGAAAAGTACATTTCACAAACAAGCCTGTATATTAAATATTAAACATAATTGATATCTACTCTATAAACATATTTATTAAAGACCAATTTATTAATCCATATCATTAAAAAAAGAAGTGATATAACTTGCTCACTATGAGCTCATTTGACCAAATATACATGTCATAGGGTGAATTTAAATGAAAACATTGTGTAATCGCACTACTATGAGACCTGTTAAACCTCGAGCTAATACATAAAGACATGTACATCATTAATGTTTTATCTTGGAAAATTACTTTTTAAATCACAAGATTTTAAAGAGTGGACGACATTCATCTGAACAAAACAAATAAAAAGGAAAAGAAACCACGACATTTCAGGATTTTCCACATTTATTTTCCGTGATACAAAAGTTACAATGAACATCAGAAAAAACTAAATAAACTGACAGATAAATTGCAGGCGTCACCGTAGATGCCGCTCGTCTTCATCAGCTCGTCTTCATTCAAACCCGCTGCACAGAAACAAGAGCTCAGGGATTAGGATGCGTTCAAGCTCGGCTCAGTAGAAATGAGTGTCGGGTTCATGATGCGTTCAAATGTTTCTGAATGAAATATAAACAGTGATATAAAATAGATGGCGCTGAAGAAGCTCCGCCCCCGGTGACCTTTGACCTACCTGACCATGTGAGCGATGTCCCAGTTGGTCTCAGAGGACAGAGGACCAACGATCTCCACGCCCGCCTCCGTTACTATGGCGATCTCATGCTGAAATAAAATACGCTCAAGAGTTAGCGTTTAATAATCATGTTATTGATCATGTGATGTAGTAATCATGTTATTGATCATGTGATGTAGTAATCATGTTTTTGATCATGTGTAGTAATCATGTTATTGATCATATGTAGTAATAATCATGTTATTGATCATGTGATGTAGTTACTCATGTTTTTGATCATGTGATGTAGTAATCATGTTATTGATCATGTGTAGTAATAATCATGTTATTGATCATGTGATGTAGTGATCATGTTTTTGATCATGTGATGTAGTAATCATGTTATTGATCATGTGTAATAATCATGTTATTGATCATGTGATGTAGTAATCATGTTTTTGATCATGTGTAGTAATAATCATGTTATTGATCATGTGATGTAGTTACTCATGTTTTTGATCATGTGATGTAGTAATGTTATTGATCATGTGTAGTAATAATGATGTTATTGATCATGTGATGTAGTGATCATGTTTTTGATCGTGTAGTAATAATCATGTTATTGATCATGTGATGTAGTTATACTCGTGTTTTTGATCATGTGTAGTAATAATCACGTAATGTAATAATCATGTTATTGATCACGTAATGTAGTAATCATGTTATTGATCATGTGATGTAGTAATCATGTTATTGATCATGTGATGTAGTAATCATGTTTTTGATCATGTGATGTAGTAATCATGTTTTTGATCATGTGTAGTAATAATCACGTAATGTAATAATCATGTGATGTAGTTACTGATGTTGTTGATCATGTGATGTAATAATCATTGATCATGTACCTTGTTGTAGGAGCGAGCGTCTCTGTAGTACAGAACTTTGAGGCATCGCTCCACCAGCTCACGGGCCTCCTGCTGAGAGATCTCCTCCTTGTTCTCCACCACCTCCCTCATCAGAGGCTAGAGATATAGATGGAGGAGAGAGAGAAAGGAGAGACAAGAGAGAAAGAAGAGACAGAAAGGAGAGAGAGAAACATGAATCAGGATTAGTATTTCTTTTAATCTGTAAAGATTTGGATGGCCGGCGCTCACCTGGGCCAGGTACGCTCCAAAGCCCGTGGCCACGGTGGGCGCCTCATAGGCAACGCCCAGCTTGTCCACGTAACCCAGGAAACTAGAGGGAGGCGAGAAGGCACACTGCAGCTCACGACACAACAACAGTTCATTCAGAAAACACAAAATAAAACTCCTGACATCAAAATACAATTAATAAATGGCGTTACAAATAAGAAAAGGTTCAAAATCTTTAGAAATATAAAGTAGAAACGCTTCTCTTGAGGTTCTGGAGTGAAGCAGCGGGACCGAGTCCGTACTTTAATAACTTTAAAGACACGAAGCAGAAGAACGATGACTTCTGTTTGTATATATACGTGATGTTTGAGTAAACACATATATATGTGTACATGTATAACTATATACACATATATATATGTGTGTGTGTACATACAGGACTGTCTCAGAAAATTAGAATATTGTGATAAAGTTCTTTATTTTCTGTAATGCAATTAAAAAAACAAAAATGTCATGCATTCTGGATTCATTACAAATCAACTGAAATATTGCAAGCCTTTTATTCTTTTAATATTGCTGATTATGGCTTACAGCTTAAGAAAACTCAAATATCCTATTTCTAAATATTAGAATATCATGAAAAAGTATACTAGTAGGGTATTAAACAAATCACTTGAATCGTCTAACTCGAAACACCTGGAAACACATTTTCAAATGTTTGATTTTGTTTTGCTGTTATAAATCTTTTTTTTACTTGGTCTGAGGAAATATTCAAATTTTATGAGATAGGATTTTAGAGTTTTCTTAAGCTGTAAGCCATAATCAGCAATATTAAAAGAATAAAAGGCTTGCAATATTTCAGTTGATTTGTAATGAATCCAGAATGCATGACATTTTTGTTTTTTTAATTGCATTACAGAAAATAAATAACTTTATCACAATATTCTAATTTTCTGAGACAGTCCTGTATATATATACACTACCGTTCAAAAGTTTGGGGTCATCCAGACAATTTCGTGTCTTCCATGAAAACTCACTTTTATTTATAAATGAATTGAACATTTCATAGAACATATAATCAAGACATTGACAAGGTTAGAAATAATGATTAATATTTGAAATATTAATTTTGTTCTTCAAACTTCAAGCTCAAAGGAAGGCCAGTTGTAGCTTATATCACCAGCATAACTGTTTTCAGCTGTGCTAACATAATTGCACGGGTTTTCTAATCAGACATTAGTCTTCTAAGGCGATGACACAATGTACCATCAGAACACTGGAGTGATGATGAAATGGGCCTCTATACACCTCTGGAGACATGTCATTAGAAACCAGACGTTCCACCTAAAAGAGTCATTTACCACATTAACAATGTAGAGAGGGTGTTTATGATTAATGTTATCTTTATTGAAAAAACAGCTTTACTTTGAAGAATAAAGACATTTCTAAGTGACCCCAAACTTTTGAACGGTAGTGTACATATATATGCACATATATATATGTGTGTGTACATGTACATCTATAGATATGCACACATATATATATCTATACACATTTGTACACGTGCATACAGATTTATATATTTCACAGATTTCTTAGGAGTTCCGTAGTGATGGAGCTACCTCGCCGCTCAAAGACAGAAGAAGAGTGGCATGAAGCCCCGCCCACCTCGTGCCGCCGTACACGCCCCCGATGACCACGGTGTTCCACAGCGGGTTCATCTTGCTGCGCCGGTTGTACATCACCCTGGTGAGCCAGGAGTGCAGCGCCTTGGGGCTGCAGCTGTGGCCGTCGCCCAGCAGCTCCTCGTCGATGCTGCGCACAGGTATTGATCACACACAGGGTATTGATCACACACAGGTATTGATCACACACGCGTATTGATCACACACGCACAGGGTATTGATCACACACGCACAGGGTATTGATCACGCACAGGGTATTGATCACACACAGGGTATTGATCACACACAGGTATTGATCACACACACAGGGTATTGATCACACGCACAGGTATTGATCACACACAGGTATTGATCACACGCACAGGTATTGATCACACACAGGGTATTGATCACACACACAGGGTATTGATCACACACACAGGTATTGATCACACACAGGGTATTGATCACACACACAGGTATTGATCACACGCACAGGTATTGATCACACGCACAGGTATTGATCACACGCACAGGTATTGATCACACACAGGTATTGATCACACGCACAGGTATTGATCACACACAGGTATTGATCACACACACAGGGTATTGATCACACACACAGGTATTGATCACACACAGGGTATTGATCACACACAGGGTATTGATCACACACACAGGGTATTGATCACACACACAGGTATTGATCACACACAGGTATTGATCACACACACAGGTATTGATCACACGCACAGGTATTGATCACACACAGGGTATTGATCACACACACAGGTATTGATCACACGCACAGGTATTGATCACACACAGGGTATTGATCACACACACAGGTATTGATCACTGACCGATCACAAACACACCGGGTATTGATCACCGATCGCACTAACACGTCTCTGCCGGCTTACACCATCTGCTCGATGATATGCTTCAGGTGCTGGTAGTCGGCGTAGTCCCCCGAAGCTCCCAGGATGGTGTTGTCGTTCACCTGGAAGCACAAAGTAACGCTGTAAACAAACACATCAACAACAACAACACATCTCTAGTAAACAACAAGCACGCGTCCGCCTCACCTTCATGAGGCGCGAGATGTTCCTGAAGCGAGCCAGCGAGCCGTAGGAGCCCAACATGTCGGCCGCGAGGATGACGCCACCGCTGAACTTCACACCGAGCACCGAGGTGCCGGTGACCATGGGGTTCCTGGGGGAGACGGACACGTTTAATGGGCAGGTTATTCACCTGTTTTACATGTCAAATACACAACTGATATTTTATTTAGCTGATGATGAAGTAATCGATCAGTTAGCAGGCACGGCTTCACATGAAGGGATTGATTACGTTCTGCACTATTAAAGATCAATAAAAACGACATATTTTTCTTAAAATTAGCGCCTTCAAAAAAATAAGTCAGCCAACATAAATTCACTTTTAAATATATAAACTGATGTTTAAGTAAATCTTAAACAATAAACATCAATACACATGCTTATATCCACATTATACATCAGCATGTGTTCTTATTAATATAGAGTATACAGGTTGTATTACTCGTTTAATAACCTGCTCTGTTTTGGAGCCGTTCATCTGAAGCGGCAGTTAGCTTAGCAACAGTTAGCTCCTCCGTGATGATGCAGCACAAAACGGAATCTCCGGTCCGCGGACCCGGTTCCCGCTCGGAGGACTCACAGTGTGTGTTTGACCGGCCGGCAGGGGGCGGCCGGCCCGCTGCGGCCGCCGGCCAGCGAGTAGAGCTGCCCGGGCTTCGGTCCGTTCTCCCAGAAACTCAGCTTCAAGCCGCTCGACTCCATGTTGGAAGATGCTTTACCGGAAGTGACGTCCTTGTCTTCTTGTTCGGGTGAACCTGGCTGACGTCACGGAGCGGCACTTCACCGCCCCCTGCTGGCCGGCACGAGTTACACACTGCTGTGTACTCCCCCAGTATCTGAGTAATGTGTTGTATTAGGATACTTATGTATACTATATTACTATGTTGTATAAGTATTCATGAGATTAATATCCATCGATTAATATCCATTAATACGTTGTATTAGTATCTCTCCTCGTACCGCAGAGTAATATGTGGTATTAGTATATCTACTAGTACCCCTAGTACTAATATGTGGTATTAGTATATCTACTAGTACCACTAGTACTAATATGTGGTATGAGTGTACCTACTAGTACCACTAGTACTAATAGGTGGTATTAGTGTATCTACTAGTACCACTAGTACTAATAGGTGGTATTAGTGTATCTACTAGTACCACTAGTACTAATATGTGGTATTAGTGTACCTACTAGTACCACTAGTACTAATATGTGTGTGCCTACTAGTACCACTAGTACTAATAGTGGTATTAGTATCTACTAGTACCACTAGTACTAATAGGTGGTATTAGTGTACCACTAGTACTAATATGTGGTATGAGTGTACCTACTAGTACCACTAGTACTAATATGTGGTATGAGTGTACCTACTAGTACCACTAGTACTAATATGTGGTATTAGTGTATCTACTAGTACCACTAGTACTAATATGTGGTATTAGTGTATCTACTAGTACCACTAGTACTAATATGTGGTATGAGTGTATCTACTAGTACCACTAGTACTAATATGTGGTATTAGTGTATCTACTAGTACCACTAGTACTAATATGTGGTATTAGTGTATCTACTAGTACCACTAGTACTAATATGTGGTATTAGTGTATCTACTAGTACCACTAGTACTAATATGTGGTTTGAGTGTATCTACTAGTACCAATAGTACTAATGTGGTATGAGTGTCTACTAGTACCACTAGTACTAATATGTGGTATTAGTGTACTAGTACCACTAGTACTAATATGTGGTATGTATCTACTAGTACCACTAGTACTAATATGTGGTATTAGTGTATCTACTAGTACCACTAGTACTAATATGTGGTATGAGTGTATCTACTAGTACCACTAGTACTAATATGTGGTATGAGTGTATCTACTAGTACCACTAGTACTAATATGTGGTGTATCTACTAGCACCACTAGTACTAATATGTGGTATTAGTGCCTACTAGTACCAGTACTAATATGTGGTATGAGTGTACCTACTAGTACCACTAGTACTAATATGTGGTATGAGTGTACTAGTACCACTAGTACTAATATGTGGTATGAGTGTATCTACTAGTACCACTAGTACTAATATGTGGTATTGGTATATCTACTAGTACCACTAGTACTAATATGTGGTATGAGTGTATCTACTAGTACCAGTACTAATATGTGGTATTAGTGTATCTACTAGTACCACTAGTACTAATATGTGGTATGAGTGTATCTACTAGTACCACTAGTACTAATATGTGGTATTAGTGTATCTACTAGTACCACTAGTACTAATATGTGGTATTAGTATATCTACTAGTACCACTAGTACTAATATGTGGTATTAGTGTATCTACTAGTACCACTAGTACTAATATGTGGTATGAGTATCTACTAGTACCACTAGTACTAATATGTGGTATTAGTGAATCTACTAGTACCACTAGTACTAATATGTGGTATGAGTGTATCTACTAGTACCACTAGTACTAATATGTGGTAGGTATCTACTAGTACTAGTACTAATATGTGGTATTAGTATCTACTAGTACCACTAGTACTAATATGTGGTATGAGTGTATCTACTAGTACCACTAGTACTAATATGTGGTAGTGTATCTACTAGTACCACTAGTACTATTAGTGTATCTACTAGTACCACTAGTACTAATATGTGGTATGAGTGTATCTACTAGCACCACTAGTACTAATATGGCAGTGTATTCACTAGTACCACTAGTACTAATATGTGGTATTAATGTATCTACTAGTACCACTAGTACTAATATGTGGTATTAGTGTCTACTAGTACCACTACTAATATGGTATGGTATCTACTAGTACCACTAGTACTAATATGTGGTATAGTCTACTAGTACCACTAGTACTAATATGTGGTATTAGTGTATCTACTAGTACCACTAGTACTAATATGTGGCATTAGTATCTACTAGTACCACTAGTACTAATATGTGGTATTAGTGTATCTACTAGTACCACTAGTACTAATATGTGGTATTAGTGTATCTACTAGTACCACTAGTACTAATATGTGGTGGTATTAGTGTATCTACTAGTACCACTAGTACTAATATGTGGTATTAGTGTACCTACTAGTACCACTAGTACTAATATGTGGTATTAGTGTATCTACTAGTACCACTAGTACTAATATGTGGTATTAGTGTATCTACTAGTACCACTAGTACTAATATGTGGTATTAGTGTATCTACTAGTACCACTAGTACTAATATGTGGTATTAGGTGCTACTAGTACCACTAGTACTAATATGTGGTATGAGTGTACCTACTAGTACCACTAGTACTAATATGTGGTATGAGTGTATCTACTAGTACCACTAGTACTAATATGTGGTATTAGTGCCACTAGTACCACTAGTACTAATGTGGTATTAGTGTATCTACTAGCACCACTAGTACTAATATGTGTGGTAGTGGTATCTACTAGCACCACTAGTACTAATATGTGGTATTAGTGAATCTAGTACCACTAGTACTAATATGTGGTATGAGTGTATCTACTAGTACCACTAGTACTAATATGTGGTATTAGTGTATCTACTAGTACCACTAGTACTATTAGTGTATCTACTAGTACCACTAGTACTAATATGTGGTATTAGTGTATCTACTAGTACCACTAGTACTATTAGTGTATCTACTAGTACCACTAGTACTAATATGTGGTATTAGTGTATCTACTAGTACCACTAGTACTAATATGTGGTATTAGTGTATCTACTAGTACCACTAGTACTAATATGTGGTATGAGTGTATCTACTAGTACCACTAGTACTAATATGTGGTATTAGTGTACCTACTAGTACCACTAGTACTAATATGTGGTATTAGTGTACCTACTAGTATATCTACTAGTACCACTAGTACTAATATGTGGTATTAGTGTATCTACTAGTACCACTAGTACTAATATGTGGTATTAGTGTACCTACTAGTACCACTAGTACTAATATGTGGTATTAGTGTATCTACTAGTACCACTAGTACTAATATGTGGTATTAGTGTATCTACTAGTACCACTAGTACTAATATGTGGTATTAGTGTATCTACTAGTACCACTAGTACTATTAGTGTATCTACTAGTACCACTAGTACTAATATGTGGTATTAGTGTATCTACTAGTACCACTAGTACTCAATGTGGTATTAGTGCATCTACTAGTACCACTAGTACTAATATGTGGTATTAGTGTATCTACTAGCACCACTAGTACTAATATGTGGTATTAGTGTATCTACTAGTACCACTAGTACCATGTGGCATAGTGTATCTACTAGTACCACTAGTACTAATATGTGGTATTAGTGTATCACTAGCACCACTAGTACTAATATGTGGTATTAGTGTATCTACTAGTACCACTAGTACTAATACGTGAGTGTATCTACTAGTACCACTAGTACTAATATGTGGTATTAGTGTATCTACTGGTACCACTAGTACCAATATGTGGTATTAGTGTATCTACTAGTACCACTAGTACTAATATGTGGTACTAGTGTGCACCACCAGTACTAATATGTGGTATGAGTGTACTAGTACCACTGGTACTAATATGTGGTATTAGTATCTACTAGCACCACTAGTATTAATATGTGGTATGAGTGTATCTACTAGTACCACTAGTACTAATATGTGGTATGAGTGTGCCTACTAGTACCACTAGTACTAATATGTGCATGAGTGTACCTACTACCACTAGTACTAATATGTGGTATTAGTGTATCTACTAGTACCACTAGTACTAATATTATGTGGTATTAGTGTATCCACTAGTACCACTAGTACTAATATGTGGTATTAGGTATCTACTAGCACCACTAGTACTAATATGTGGTATGAGTGTATCTACTATTACCACTAGTACTAACATGTGGTATTAGTGTCCTACTGGTACCACTAGTACTAATATGGTATGAGTGCATCTACTAGTACCACTAGTACTAATATGTGGCATTAGTGTACCTACTAGTACCACTAGTACCAATATGTGGTATTAGTGTGCCTACTAGTACCACTAGTACTAATATGGTATTAGTGTACCTACTAGTACCACTAGTACTAATATGTGGTATTAGTGTATCTACTAGTACCACTAGTACTAATATGTGGTATTAGTGTATCTACTAGTACCACTAGTACTAATATGTGGTATGAGTGTACCTACTAGTACCACTAGTACTAATATGTGGTATTAGTATCTACTAGTACCACTAGTACTAATATGTGGTATTAGTGTATCTACTAGTACCACTAGTACTAATATGTGGTATGAGTGTATCTACTAGTACCACTAGTACTAATATGTGGTATTAGTGTACCTACTAGTACCACTAGTACTAATATGTGTGTATCTACTAGTACCACTAGTACTAATATGTGGTATTAGTGTACCTACTAGTACCACTAGTACTAATATGTGGTATTAGTGTATCTACTAGTACCACTAGTACTAATATGTGGTATTAGTGTATCTACTAGTACCACTAGTACTAATATGTGGTATTAGTGTCTACTGGCACTAGTACTAATATGTGGTATGAGTGTACCTACTAGTACCACTAGTACTAATATGTGGTATTAGTGTATCTACTAGTACCACTAGTACTAATATGTGGTATGAGTGTATCTACTAGTACCACTAGTACTAATATGTGGTATGAGTGTATCTACTAGTACCACTAGTACTAATATGTGGTATTAGTGTATCTACTAGTACCACTAGTACTAATATGTGGTATTAGTGGTCTACTAGTACCACTAGTACTAATATGTGGTATTAGTCTACTAGTACCACTAGTACTAATAGGTGGTATTAGTGTACCTACTAGTACCACGTACTAATATGTGGTATTAGTGTATCTACTAGTACCACTAGTACTAATATGTGGTATTAGTGTATCTACTAGTACCACTAGTACTAATATGTGGTATGAGTGTATCTACTAGTACCACTAGTACTAATATGTGGTATTAGTATATCTACTAGTACCACTAGTACTAATATGTGCATTAGTGTATCTACTAGTACCACTAGTACTAATATGTGGTATTAGTATATCTACTAGTACCACTAGTACTAATATGTGGTATGAGTGTACCTACTAGTACCACTAGTACTAATATGTGGTATTAGTGTATCTACTAGTACCACTAGTACTAATATGTGGTATGGTATCTACTAGTACCACTAGTACTAATATGTGGTATTAGTGTACCTACTAGTACCACTAGTACTAATATGTGGTATGAGTGTACCTACTAGTACCACTAGTACTAATATGTGGTATTAGTGTATCTACTAGTACCACTAGTACTAATATGTGGTATTAGTGTATCTACTAGTACCACTAGTACTAATATGTGGTATTAGTGTACCTACTAGTACCACTAGTACTAATATGTGGTATTAGTGTATCTACTAGTACCACTAGTACTAATATGTGGTATTAGTGTATCTACTAGTGCCACTAGTACTAATATGTGGTATTAGTGTCTACTAGTACCACTAGTACTAATGTGGTATTAGTGTGCCTACTAGTACCACTAGTACTAATATGTGGTATTAGTGTATCTACTGGTACCACTAGTACTAATAGGTGGTATTAGTGTACCTACTAGTACCACTAGTACTAATATGTGGTATTAGTGTATCTACTAGTACCACTAGTACTAATATGTGGTATTAGTGTATCTACTAGTACCACTAGTACTAATATGTGGTATTAGTGTACCTACTAGTACCACTAGTACTAATATGTGGTATTAGTGTACCTACTAGTACCACTAGTACTAATATGTGGTATTAGTGTACCTACTAGTACCACTGGAACTAATATGTGGTATTAGTGTACCTACTAGTACCACTAGTACTAATATGTGGTATTGGTGTACCTACTAGTACCACTAGTACTAATATGTGGTATTAGTGCCTACTAGTACCACTAGTACTAATGTGGTATTAGTGTACCTACTAGTACCACTAGTACTAATATGTGGTATTAGTGTATCTACTAGTACCACTAGTACTAATATGTGGTATTAGTGTGCCTACTAGTACCACTAGTACTAATATGTGGTATGAGTGTATCTACTAGTACCACTAGTACAAATATGTGGTATTAGTGTACCTACTAGAACCACTAGTACTAATATGTGGTATTAGTGTGCCTACTAGTACCACTAGTACCAATATGTGGTATTAGTGTCTACTAGTACCACTAGTACGTGTGTGGTATTAGTGCCTACTAGTACCACTGGTACTATGTGGTATTAGTGTCTACTAGTACCACTAGTACTAATATGTATGGTGTGCCTACTAGTACCACTAGTACTAATATGTGGTATTGGTGCCTACTAGTACCACTAGTACTAATATGTGGTATTAGTGTATCTACTAGTACCACTAGTACTAATATGTGGTATTAGTGTCTACTAGTACCACTAGTACTAATATGTGGTATTAGTGCCTACTAGTACCACTAGTACTAATATGTGGTATTAGTGTAGTACCACTAGTATAGTACTAATATGTGGTATTAGTGTCTACTAGCACTAGTACTAATATGTGGTAATAGTATATCTACTAGTACCACTAGTACTAATAGGTGGTAGTGGTATATCTACTAGTATCACTAGTACTAATATGTGGTATTAGTGTCTACTAGTACTAGTACTAATGTGTGGTATGAGTGTGCCTACTAGTACCACTAGTACTAATATGTGAGTGTACTACTAGTACCACTAGTACTAATATGTGGTATGAGTGTATCTACTAGTACCACTAGTACTAATATGTGGTATGAGTGTACCTACTAGTACCACTAGTACTAATATGTGGTATTAGTGTATCTACTAGTACCACTAGTACTAATATGTGGTATTAGTGTATCTACTAGTACCACTAGTACTAATATGTGGTATTAGTGTATCTACTAGTACCACTAGTACTAATATGTGGTATGAGTGTATCTACTACTACCACTAGTACTAATATGTGGTATTAGTATATCTACTAGTACCACTAGTACTAATATGTGGTATGGTGTACCACTAGTACTAATATGTGGTGAGTGTCTACTGGTACCACTAGTACTAATATGTGGTATTGGTGTCTACTAGTACCACTAGCACTAATATGTGGTATTGGTATATCTACTAGTACCACTAGTACTAATATGTGGTATGAGTACTAGCACCACTAGTACTAATATGTGTGTGGTATTGGTGCCTACTGGTACCACTAGTGCTAATATGTGGTATTAGTATCTACTAGTACCACTAGTACTAATATGTGGTATGAGTGTATCTACTAGTACCACTAGTACTAATATGTGGTATTAGTATATCTACTAGTACCACTAGTACTAATATGTGGTATGAGTGTATCTACTAGTACCACTAGTACTAATATGTGGTATTAGTATATCTACTAGTACCACTAGTACTAATATGTGGTATGAGTGTATCTACTAGTACCACTAGTACTAATATGTGGTATTGGTATATCTACTAGTACCACTAGTACTAATATGTGGTATGAGTGTATCTACTAGTACCACTAGTACTAATATGTGGTATGAGTGTACCTACTAGTACTAATATGTGGTATTAGTATATCTACTAGTACCACTAGTACTAATAGTGTATCTACTAGTACCACTAGTACTAATATGTGGTATGAGTGTACCTACTAGTACCACTAGTACTAATATGTGGTATGAGTGTATCTACTAGTACCACTAGTACTAATATGTGGTATTAGTGAATCTACTAGTACCACTAGTACTAATATGTGGTATTGGTGCTACTAGTACCACTAGTACTAATATGGTATTAGTGTATCTACTAGTACCACTAGTACTAATATGTGGTATGGTGTGCCTACTAGCACCACTAGTACTACTATGTGGTATGAGTATATCTACTAGTACCAGTACTAATATGTGGTATTGGTGTGTCTACTAGTACCACTAGTACTAATATCTAATATGTGGTATTAGTATATCTACTAGTACCACTAGTACTAATATGTGGTATTAGTGTATCTACTAGTACCACTAGTACTAATATGTGGTATTAGTGTATCTACTAGTACCACTAGTACTAATATGTGGTTGTATCTACTAGTACCACTAGTACTAATATGTGGTATGAGTGTACCTACTAGTACCACTAGTACTAATAGATGGTATGAGTGTACCTACTAGTACCACTAGTACTAATATGTGGTATTAGTGTATCTACTAGTACCACTAGTACTAATATGTGGTATTAGTGTACCTACTAGTACCACTAGTACTAATATGTGGTATCTACTAGTACCACTAGTACTAATAGTGTATCTACTAGTACCACTAGTACTAATATGTGGTATGAGTGTACCTACTAGTACCACTAGTACTAATATGTGGTATTAGTGTATCTACTAGTACCACTAGTACTAATATGTGGTATTAGTGTATCTACTAGTACCACTAGTACTAATATGTGGTATTAGTGTATCTACTAGTACCACTAGTACTAATATGTGGTCTGAGTCTACCTACTAGTACCACTAGTACTAATATGTGGTATGGTGTATCTACTAGTACCACTAGTACTAATATGTGGTATTAGTGTCTACTAGTACCACTAGTACTAATATGTGGTATGGTGTATCTACTAGTGCCACTGGTACTAATGTGGTATGGTGCCTACTAGTACCACTAGTACTAATATGTGGTATGGGTGTACCTACTACCACTAGTACTAATATGTGGTATGTGTGTGTCTACTGGTACCACTAGTACTAATATGTGGTATTAGTGTATCTACTAGTACCACTAGTACTAATATGTGGTATTAGTGTATCTACTAGTACCACTAGTACTAATATGTGGTATTAGTGTATCTACTAGTACCACTAGTACTAATATGTGGTATGAGTGTCTACTGGTACCACTAGTACTAATATGTGGTATTAGTGTACCTACTAGTACCACTAGTACTAATATGTGGTATGAGTGTATCTACTAGTACCACTAGTACTAATATGTGGTATTGGTATATCTACTAGTACCACTAGTACTAATATGTGGTATTGGTATATCTACTAGTACCACTAGTACTAATAGTGTATCTACTAGTACCACTAGTACTAATATGTGGTATTAGTGTACCTACTAGTACCACTAGTACTAATATGTGGTATTAGTGTACCTACTAGTACCACTAGTACTAATATGTGGTATTAGTACTAGTACCACTAGTACTAATATGTGGTATTAGTGTACCTACTAGTACCACTAGTACTAATATGTGGTATTGGTATATCTACTAGTACCACTAGTACTAATATGTGGTATTGGTGTACCTACTAGTACCACTAGTACTAATATGTGGTATTAGTGTACCTACTAGTACCACTAGTACTAATATGTGGTATTAGTGTATCTACTAGTACCACTAGTACTAATATGTGGTATGAGTGTACCTACTAGTACCACTAGTACTAATATGTGGTATTAGTGTATCTACTAGTACCACTAGTACTAATATGTGGTATAAGTGTATCTACTAGTACCACTAGTACTAATATGTGGTATTAGTGTCTACTAGTACCAATTATGTGGTATTAGTGTATCTACTAGTACCACTAGTACTAATATGTGGTATTAGTGTATCTACTAGTACCACTAGTACTAATATGTGGTATTAGTGTATCTACTAGTACCACTAGTACTATTAGTGTATCTACTAGTACCACTAGTACTAATATGTGGTATTAGTGTATCTACTGCCACTGGTACTAATATGTGGTATTGCTAATATGTGGTATGTGTATCTACTAGTACCACTAGTACTAATATGTGGTATTAGTGTACCTACTAGTACCACTAGTACTAATATGTGGTATGAGTGTACCTACTAGTACCACTAGTACTAATATGTGGTATTAGTGTATCTACTAGTACCACTAGTACTAATATGTATTAGTGTACCTACTAGTACCACTAGTACTAATATGTGGTATTAGTGTATCTACTACCACTAGTACTAATATGTGGTATTAGTGTCTACTAGTACCACTAGTACTAATATGTATTAGTGTGCCTACTAGTACCACTAGTACTAATATGTGGTGTGCATCTACTAGTACCACTAGTACTAATATGGTATTAGTATCTACTAGTGCCACTAGTACTAATATGTGGTATTAGTATATCTACTAGTACCACTAGTACTAATATGTGGTATTAGTGTACCACTAGTACCATCAGCTAATATGTGGTATGGTGTCCTACTAGTACCACTAGTACTAATATGTGGTATGAGTGTGCCTACTAGTACCACTAGTACTAATATGTGGTATGGTGTGTACTACTAGTACCATACCACTAGTACTAATATGTGTATTAGTGTACCTACTAGTACCACTAGTACTAATATGTGGTATTAGTACTAGTACCACTAGTACTAATATGTGGTATTAGTGTACCTACTAGTACCACTAGTACTAATATGTGGTATTAGTGTACCTACTAGTACCACTAGTACTAATATGTGGTATTAGTGTACCTACTAGTACCACTAGTACTAATATGTGGTATTAGTGTATCTACTAGTACCACTAGTACTAATATGTGGTATTAGTGTACCTACTAGTACCACTAGTACTAATATGTGTTAGTGTCTACTAGCACCACTAGTACTAATATGTGGTATTAGTGTACCTACTAGTACCACTAGTACTAATATGTGGTATGGTGCCTACTAGTGCCACCACTAGTGCTAATATGTGGTATTAGTGTGCCTACTAGTACCACTAGTACTAATATGTGGTATTAGTATACTGGTACCACTAGTACTAATATGTGGTATGAGTGTATCTACTAGTACCACCAGTACTAATATGTGGTATTAATGGTGCCACTAGTACTAATATGTGCTACTAGTACCACTAGTACTAATATGTGGTAGTGTACCTACTAGTACCACTAGTACTAATATGTGGTATGAGTGTGCCTAGTACCACTAGTACTAATATGTGGTATTAGTGCCTACTAGCACCACTAGTACTAATGTGGTATTAGTGTATCTACTAGTACCACTAGTACTAATATGTGGTATTAGTGTCTACTAGTACCACTAGTACTAATATGGTATGAGTGTATCTACTAGTACCACTAGTACTAATATGTGGTATGAGTGCCTACTAGTACCACTAGTACTAATATGTGGTATGAGTGTACTACTAGTACCAAGTGCTAATATGTGGTATGTGCCTACTAGTACCACTAGTACTAATATGTGGTATTAGTGTATCTACTAGTACCACTAGTACTAATATGTGGTATTAGTGTCTACTAACCACTAGTACTAATATGTGGTATGAGTGTCTACTAGTACCACTAGTACCAATATGTGGTATTAGTGTCTACTAGTGCCACTAGTAATATGTGGTGTACTAGTACCACTAGTACTAATATGTGGTATTAGTGTATCTACTAGTACCACTAGTACTAATATGTGGTATTAGTGTATCTACTAGTACCACTAGTACTAATATGTGGTACCACTAGTACTAATATGTGGAGTGTACTACTAGCCACTAGTACTAATATGTGGTATTAGTATATCTACTAGTACCACTAGTACTATGTGCTAGCACCACTAGTACTAATATGTGGTATTAGTGTATCTACTAGTACCACTAGTACTAATATGTGGTATTAGTGTATCTACTAGTACCACTAGTACTAATATGTGGTATTAGTGTATCTACTAGTACCACTAGTACTAATGTGGTATGAGGCATCTACTAGTACCACTAGTACTAATATGTGGTATTAGTGTATCTACTGGTACCACTAGTACTAATATGTGGTATGAGTGTTCTACTAGTACCACTCCACTAGTACTAATATGTGGTATGTATCTACTAGTACCACTAGTACTATTAGTGTATCTACTAGTACCACTAGTACTAATATGTGGTATTAGTGTATCTACTAGTACCACTAGTACTAATATGTGGTATTAGTGTATCTACTAGCACCAGTACTAATATGTGGTATTAGTGTATACTAGTACCACTAGTACTAATATGTGGTATTAGTGTATCTACTAGTACCACTAGTACTAATATGTGGTATTAGTGTATCTACTAGTACCACTAGTACTAATATGTGGTATTAGTGTACCTACTAGTACCACTAGTACTAATATGTGGCACCACTAGTACTAATATGTGGTAGTGTATCTACTAGCACCACTAGTACTAATATGTGGTAGTGTATCTACTAGTGCCACCAGTACTATGTGATGTGGTATTAGTGTCTACTAGCACCACTAGTACTAATATGTGGTATGAGTGTATCTACTAGTACCACTAGTACTAATATGTGGTGCCACTAGTACTAATATGTGGTATTGGTGTATCTACTAGCACCAGTACTAATATGTGGTATGGTGTATCTACTAGCACCACTAGTACTAATATGTGGTATTAGTGTATCTACTAGCACCACTAGTACTAATATGTGGTATTAGTGCATCTACTAGTACCACTAGTACTAATTATGGTGTACCTACTAGTGCCACTGGTACTAATATGTGGTAGTGTATCTACTAGTACCACTAGTACTAATATGTGGTATGAGTGTCCACTAGTACCACCAGTACTAATATGTGGCATTATCTACTAGTACCACTAGTACTAATATGTGGCATTAGTGCACCACTAGTACTATGTGGTATTAGTGCATCTACTAGCACCACTAGTACCAATATGTGGTGTGTATCTACTAGCACCACTAGTACTAATATGTGGTATGAGTATCTACTAGTACCACTGGTACTAATATGTGGTATTAGTGTATCTACTAGTACCACTAGTACTAATATGTGGTATGAGTGTCTACTAGTACCACTAGTACTAATATGTGGTATTGGAGTGTATCTACTAGTACCACTAGTACTAATATGTGGTATTGGTATCTACTAGTACCACTAGTACTTAATATGTGGTATTAGTGTACCTGCTAGTACCACTAGTACTATATGGTATGAGTGTGCCTAGTACCACTAGTACTAATGTGGTATTAGTGTATCTACTAGTACCACTAGTACTAATATGTGGTATTAGTGTATCTACTAGTACCACTTAGCTAATATGTGGTATTGGGTCTACTAGTACCACTAGTACTAATATGTATGTGGTATTAGTATCTACTAGTACCACTAGTACTAATATGTGGTATTAGTGTATCTACTGGTACCACTAGTACTAATATGTGGTATTAGTGTCTACTAGTACCACTAGTGCTATTGTGTTGTCTACTAGTACCACTAGTACTAATATGTGGTATTGTGCCTACTGGTGCCACTGGTACTAATATGTGGTATTGGTGCCTACTAGTACCACTAGTACTAATATGTGGTATTGCCTACTAGTACCACTAGTACTATTAGTGTACCTGAGTACCACTAGTACTAATATGTGCATGAGTGCATCTACTAGTACCACTAGTACTAATATGTGGTATGAGTGTCTCTAGCACCACTAGTACTAATATGTGGTATTAGTGTATCTACTAGTACCACTAGTACTAATATGTGGTATTAGTGTATCTACTAGTACCACTAGTACTAATATGTGGTATTAGTGTATCTACTAGTACCACTAGTACTAATATGTGGTATGAGTGTACCTACTAGTACCACTAGTACTAATATGTGGTATTAGTACATCTACTAGTACCACTAGTACTAATATGTGGTATTAGTGTATCTACTAGTACCACTAGTACTATTAGTGTATCTACTAGTACCACTAGTACTAATATGTGGTATTAGTGTATCTACTAGTACCACTAGTACTAATATGTGGTATTAGTGTATCTACTAGTACCACTAGTACTAATATGTGGTATTAGTGTATCTACTAGTACCACTAGTACTAATATGTGGTATTAGTGTATCTACTAGTACCACTAGTACTAATATGTGGTATTAGTACTAGTACCACTAGTACTAATATGTGGTATTAGTGTATCTACTAGTGCCACTAATTAATATGTGGTATGAGTGTGCCACTAGTACCACTAGTACTAATATGTGGTATTAGTGTATCTACTGGTATTGGTGTATCTACTAGTACCACTAGTACTAATATGGTATTAGTGTATCTACTAGTACCACTAGTACCAATATGTGGTATGGTGTGCCTACTAGTACCACTTAGTACTAATATGTGGTATTGGTGTGCCTACTAGCACCACTAGTACTAATATGTGGTATTAGTATCTACTAGCACCACTAGTACTAATATGTGGTATGGTGTATCTACTAGTACCACTAGTACTAATATGTGGTATTAGTGTGCTACTAGTACCACTAGTACTAATATGTATGAGTGTCTACTAGTACCACTAGTACTATGTGGTATTAGCATCTACTAGTACCACTAGTACTAATATGGTATTGTATCTACTAGTACCACTAGTACTAATATGGTATGAGTGTCTACTAGTACCACTAGTACTAATATGTGGTGGTGTATCTACTAGTACCACTAGTACTAATATGTGGTATTGGTGTATCTACTAGTGCACCACCAGTACCAGTACTAATATGTGGTATTAGTATCTACTAGTACCACTACTAATATGTATTAGTGTCTACTAGTACCACTAGTGCTAATATGGTATTAGTGTATCTACTAGTACCACTAGTACTAATATGTGGTATTAGTGTACCTACTAGCACTATACTAATATGTGGTATTAGTGTACACTAGTACTAATATGTACTAGTACCACTAGTACTAATATGTGGTATTAGTGTACTGTGTATCTGGTAGTGTGCCACTAGTACCACTAGTACCAATATGTGGTATTAGTGTACCTACTAGCACCACTAGTACTAATATGTGGTATTAGTTTATCTACTAGTACCACTAGTACCAATATGTGGTATTAGTGTATCTACTAGCACCACTAGTACTAATATGTGGTATTAGTGTCTACTAGTACCACTAGTACTAATATGTGGTATGAGTGTATCTACTAGTACCACTAGTACTAATATGTGGCATTGGTATATCTACTAGCACCACTAGTACTAGTATGTGGTATGGGTGTATCTACTAACCACCAGTACTAATATGTATTAGTTGTATCTACTAGCACCACTAGTACTAATATGTGGTATTAGTGTATCTACTAGCACCACTAGTACTAATATGGCATTAGTGTATCTACTAGTACCACTAGTACTAATATGTGGCATGAGTGTCTACTAGTACCACTAGTACATATGTGGTATTAGTGTATCTACTAGTACCACTAGTACCAATATGTGGCATTAGTGTACCTACTAGTACCACTAGTACTAATATGTGGTATTAGTGTATCTACTAGCACCACTAGTACTAATATGTGGTATGAGTATCTACTAGTACCACTAGTACTAATATGTGGTATTAGTGTATCTACTAGTACCACTAGTACCAATATGTGGTATTAGTGTATCTACTAGTACCACTAGTACCAATATGTGGTATTAGTGTATCTACTAGCACCACTACTAATGTGGTATTAGTGTACCTACTAGTACCACCAGTACCAATATGTGGTATGAGTGCACCTACTAGTACCACTAGTACCAATATGTGGTATTAGTATCCACTAGTACCACTAGTACTAATATGTGGTATTGGTGATCTACTAGTACCACTAGTACTAATATGTGGTATTAGTGCACTAGCACCACTAGTACTAATATTTGGTATGAGTGAATCTAGTAGTACCACTAGTACTAATATGTGGTATTAGTGTATCTACTAGCACCATTGGTACCAATATGTGCATTAGTGTCTACTAGCACCACTAGTACTAATATGGTATGAGTGTATCTACTAGCACCACTAGTACTAATATGTGGCATGAGTGCCTACTAGCACCACTAGTACTCATATGTGGTATGAGTGTATCTACTAGTACCACTAGTACTAATGTGTGGTATTAGTGTGTACCACTGTGTATCTACTAGTACCACTAGTACTAATATGTGGTATTAGTGCCTACTAGTACCACTAGTACCAATATGTGGTATTAGTGTACCTACTAGTACCACTAGTACTAATATGTGGTATTAGTGTATCTACTAGTACCACTAGTACTAATATGTGGTATTAGTGTATCTACTAGTACCACTAGTACTAATATGTGGTATTGGTATATCTACTAGTACCACTAGTACTAATATGTGGTATGAGTGTATCTACTAGTACCACTAGTACTAATATGTGGTATGAGTGTCCACTAGTACCACTAGTACTAATATGTGGTATTAGTATCTACTAGCACCACTAGTACTAATATGTGGTATGAGTGTATCTACTAGTACCACTGGTACTAATATGTGGTAGTGTATCTACTAGTACTAGTACTAATATGTGGTATTAGTATCTACTAGTACCACTAGTACTAATATGTGGTATTGGTGTATCTACTAGCACCACTAGTACTAATATGTGGTAGTGTGCCTACTAGCACCACTAGTACTAATATGTGGTATTAGTGTACCTACTAGTACCACTAGTACTAATATGTGGTATGGTGTATCTACTAGCACCACTAGTACTAATATGGCAGTGTATCTACTAGTACCACTAGTACTAATATGTGGTATTAGTGCATCTACTAGTACCACTAGTACCAATATGTGGTATTAGTGTATCTACTAGTACCACTTACTAGCACCACTAGTACTAATATGTGGTATTAGTGTACTAGTACCACTAGTACTAATATGTGGTATTAGTGCATCTACTAGCACCACTAGTACTAATATGTGGTATTAGTGTATCTACTAGTACCACTAGTACAATATGTGGTATTAGTGTATCTACTAGCACCACCAGTACCAATATGTGGTATTAGTGCATCTACTAGCCACTAGTACTAATATGACTAGTACCACTAGTACTAATATGTGGTATTAGTGCCTACTAGTACCACTAGTACTAATATGTGGTATTAGTGTATCTACTAGTACCACTAGTACTAATATGTGGTATTAGTGTATCTACTAGTACCACTAGTACTAATATGTGGTATTAGTGTACCTACTAGTACCACTAGTACTAATATGTGGTATTAGTACTAGTACCACTAGTACTAATATGTGGTATTAGTGTACCTACTAGTACCACTAGTACTAATATGTGGTATTGGTGTACCTACTAGTACCACTAGTACCAATATGTGGTATTAGTGTCTACTAGTACCACTAGTACTAATATGTGGTATTAGTGTATCTACTAGTACCACTAGTACTAATATGGTATTACTAGCACCACTAGTACTAATATGTGGTATGAGTGTATCTACTACCACTAGTACTAATATGTGGTATGAGTGTATCTACTAGTACCACTAGTACTAATATGTGGTATGAGTGTATCTACTAGTACCACTAGTACTAATATGTGGTATTGGTATATCTACTAGTACCACTAGTACTAATATGTGGTATGAGTGTATCTACTAGTACCACTAGTACTAATATGTGGTGTACCCACTAGCACCACCAGTACTAATATGTGGCATTAGTGTATCTACTAGTACCACTAGTACCAATATGTGGTATTAGTGTATCTACTAGCACCACTAGTACCAATATGTGGTATTAGTGTATCTACTAGTACCACTAGTACCAATATGTGGTATGAGATCTACTAGTACCACTAGTACTAATATGTGGCATAGTATCTACTAGCACCACTAGTACTAATATGTGGTATTAGTTACTAGTACCACTAGTACTAATATGGTATTAGTGTATCTACTAGTACCACTAGTACTAATATGTGGTATGAGTGTATCTACTAGTACCACTAGTACCAATATGTGGTATTGGTGTATCTACTAGCACCACTAGTACCAATATGTGGCATGAGTGTATCTACTAGCACCAGTACCAATATGTGTGAGTGCATCTACTAGTACCACTAGTACCAATATGTGGTATGGTGTATCTACTAGTACCACTAGTACTAATATGTGGTATTAGTCTACTAGTACCACTAGTACTAATATGTGGTATTAGTGTATCCACTAGCACCACTAGTGCGTACTAATATGTGGTATTAGTGTATCTACTAGCACCACTAGTACTAATATGTGGTATTAGTGTATCTACTAGCACCACTAGTACTAATATGTGTTAGGTGTATCTACTAGTACCACTAGTACTATTATGAGCACCACTAGTACTAATATGTGGTATTAGTGTATCTACTAGTACCACTAGTACTAATATGTGGTATTAGTGTATCTACTAGTACCACTAGTACTATTAGTGTATCTACTAGTACCACTAGTACTAATATGTGGTATTAGTATATCTACTAGTACCACTAGTACTAATATGTGGTATGTATCTACTAGTACCACTAGTACTAATATGTGGTATGAGTGCATACTAACTAGTACCACTAGTACCAATATGTGGTATTAGTACCACTAGTACTATGTGGCAGTGCACTAGTACCACTAGTACTAATATGTGGTATTAGTGTATCTACTAGTACCACTAGTACTAATATGTGGTATGAGTGTACCTACTAGTACCACTAGTACTAATATGTGGTATGAGTGTACCTACTAGTACCACTAGTACTAATATGTGGTATTAGTGAATCACTACCACTAGTACCAATATGTGGTATTAGTGCCTACTAGCACCACTAGTACCAATATGGCATTAGTGGCCTACTAGCACCACTCAGTACTAATATGTGGTATTAGTGTACCTACTAGCACCACTAGTACTAATATGTGGTATTAGTATCTACTAGCACCACTAGTACTAATATGTGGTATTAGTGTCTACTAGTACCACTAGTACTAATATGTGGTATTAGTGCCTACTAGTACCACTAGTACTAATATGTGGTATTAGTGTATCTACTAGCACCACTAGTACTAATATGGTATTAGTGTGCCACTAGCACCACCAGTGCTAATATGTGGTATTAGTGCACCTACTAGCACCACTAGTACTAATATGGTATTAGTGTATCTACTAGCACCACTAGTACTAATATGTGGTATGGTGTGCCTACTAGCACCACTAGTACTAATATGTGGTATTAGTGTACCTACTAGTACCACTAGTACTAATATGTGGTATGAGTGTACCTACTAGTACCACTAGTACTAATATGTGGTATTAGTGTACCTACTAGTACCACTAGTACTAATATGTGGTATTAGTGTACCTACTAGTACCACTAGTACTAATATGTGGTATGAGTGTACCTACTAGTACCACTAGTACTAATATGTGGTATTAGTGTACCTACTAGTACCACTAGTACTAATATGTGGTATGAGTGTATCTACTAGTACCACTAGTACTAATATGTGGTATGAGTGTACCTACTAGTACCACTAGTACTAATATGTGGTATTAGTGTATCTACTAGTACCACTAGTACTAATATGTGGTATTAGTGTATCTACTAGTACCACTAGTACTAATATGTGGTATTAGTGTATTCAGTACCACTAGTACTAATATGTGGTATGAGTGTACCTACTAGTACCACTAGTACTAATATGTGGTATTAGTGTACCTACTAGTACCACTAGTACTAATATGTGGTATTAGTGTACCTACTAGTACCACTAGTACTAATATGTGGTATTAGTATCTACTAGTACCACTAGTACTAATATGTGGTATGAGTGTACCTACTAGTACCACTAGTACTAATATGTGGTATTAGTGTATCCACTAGCACCACTAGTACCAATATGTGGTATTAGTGTATCTACTAGTACCACTAGTACCAATATGTGGTATTAGTGTGCTACTAGTACCACTAGTACTAATATGTGGTATTAGTGTATCTACTAGTACCACTAGTACTAATATGTGGTATTAGTGTACCTACTAGTACCACTAGTACTAATATGTGGCATTAGTGTATCTACTAGTACCACTAGTACCAATATGTGGTATTAGTATCTACTAGCACCACTAGTACTAATATGGTATTAGTGTACCACTACCACTAGTACCAATATGGTATTAGTGTCTACTAGTACCACTAGTACTAATATGTGGTATTAGTGTACCTACTAGCACCACTAGTACTAATATGTGGTATTAGTGTATCTACTAGTACCACTAGTACTAATATGTGGTAGTGTATCTACTAGTACCACTAGTACTAATATGTGGTATCTACTAGTACCACTAGTACCAATATGTGGTATGTGTATCCACTAGTACCACTAGTACTAATATGTGGTATTAGTGTATCCACTAGCACCACTAGTACTAATATGTGGTATTAGTGCATCTACTAGCACCACTAGTACCAATATGTGGTATTAGTGTACCTACTAGCACCACTAGTACTAATATGTGGTATTAGTGTATCTACTAGCACCACTAGTACTAATATGTGGCATTAGTGTATCTACTAGTACCACTAGTACTAATATGTGGCATTAGTATCTACTAGCACCACTAGTACTAATATGTGGTATGAGTGCATCCACTAGCACCACCAGTACTAATATGTGGTATGAGTGTACCCACCAGTACCACCAGTACCAACATGTGTATTAGTGCATCCACTAGCACCACTAGTACTAATATGTGGTATTAGTGTATCTACTAGCACCACCAGTACCAATATGTGGTATGAGTATCTACTAGCACCACTAGTACTAATATGTGGTATGAGTGTATCTACTAGTACCACTAGTACTAATATGTGGTATTAGTGTACCTACTAGCACCACTAGTACCAATATGTGTACTAGTACCAATATGTGGTATTACACTAGTACCACTAGTACCAATATGTGGCATTAGTGCACCCACTAGCACCACCAGTACCAATATGTGGTATTAGTGTCTACTAGTACCACTAGTACCAATATGTGGTATTAGTGTACCTACTAGTACCACTAGTACTAATATGTGGTATTAGTGTATCCACTAGCACCACTAGTACTAATATGTGGCATTAGTGCACCTACTAGCACCACTAGTACTAATATGTGGTAGTGTATCTACTAGCACCACTAGTACTAATATGGTATTAGTGTATCCACTAGCACCACTAGTACTAATATGTGGTATTAGTGTATCTACTAGCACCACTAGTAATATGTGGTATTAGTATCTACTAGCACCAATTAGTACCCACTAGTACCACTAGTACTATGTGGTATTAGTGCCACCAGTACCACTAGTACTAATATGTATTAGTGCATCTACTAGTACCACTAGTACCAATATGTGGCATGAGTGTATCTAGCACCACTAGTACTAATATGTGGCATTAGTGTACCTACTAGTACCACTAGTACTAATATGTGGTATTAGTATCTACTAGTACCACTAGTACTAATATGTGGTATTAGTATCTACTAGCACCACCAGTACCAATATGTGGCATTAGTGTACCTACTAGCACCACCAGTACCAATATGTGGTATTAGGCACCTACTAGCACCACTAGTACCAATATGTGGCATGAGTGCACCTACTAGCACCACTAGTACTAATATGTGCACTAGTACCACTAGTACTAATATGTGCCACTAGTACCAATATGTGGTATGAGTGTATCTACTATCACCACTAGTATTAATATGTGGTGTGTATCTACTAGTACCACTAGTACTAATATGTGGTATTAGTGTCTACTAGCACCACTAGTACTAATATGTGGCATGAGTATCTACTAGTACCACTAGTACCAATATGTGGTATTAGTGTATCTACTAGTACCACTAGTACTAATGTGGTATTAGTGTATCTACTAGCACCACTAGTACTAATATGTGGTATGAGTGTATCTACTAGTACCACTAGTACTAATATGTGGTATTAGTGTTCATCTACACCACTAGTACTAATATGTGGTATTAGTGTATCTACTAGCACCACTAGTACTAATATGTGGTATGAGTGGTGTATCTACTAGTACCACTAGTACCAATATGTGGTATTAGTATCTACTAGCACCACTAGTACCAATATGTGGTATGAGTGTATCTACTAGTACCACTAGTACTAATATGTGGTATTGTGCATCTACTAGTACCACCAGTACTAATATGCAGCACCAGTACCAATATGTGGTATTAGTGCCCACTAGCACCACTAGTACCAATATGTGGTATTAGTGTATCTACTAGCACCACTAGTACTAATATGTGGCATTAGTGCATCTACTAGTACCACTAGTCACTAGCACCACCAGTACCAATATGTGGTATTAGTGTATCTACTAGCACCACTAGTACCAATATGTGGTATTAGTGTACCTACTAGCACCACTAGTACTAATATGTGGCATTAGTGTCTACTAGCACCACTAGTACTAATATGTGGCATTAGTGTATCTACTAGCACCACTAGTACTAATATGTGGCATGAGTGTACCTACTAGCACCACTAGTACTAATATGTGGTATTAGTGTACCACTAGAGTACCACTAGAGTACTAATATGTGGCATTAGTGTATCTACTAGCACCACTAGTACTAATATGTGGTATGAGTGTATCTACTAGTACCACTAGTACCAATATGTGGTTACCACTAGTACCAATATGTGGTATGAGTGTATCACTAGCACCACTAGTACTAATGTGGCATTAGTGTCCACTAGCACCACTAGTACTAATATGGTATGAGTGCATCTACTAGCACCACTAGTACTAATATGTGGTATTAGTGTATCTACTAGCACCACTAGTACTAATATGTGGTATGAGTGTCTACTAGCACCAGTACTAATATGTGGTAGTGCATCTACTAGCACCACTAGTACTAATATATATGTGGCATTAGTGTATCTACCAGTACCACTAGTACCAATATGTGGTATTAGTGTCTACTAGTACCACTAGTACTAATATGTGGCATTAGTATCCACTAGTACCACTAGTACTAATATGTGGTATTAGTGTATCTACTAGCACCACTAGTACTAATATGTGGTATTAGTGCCTACTAGTACCACTAGTACTAATGTGGTCTAGTACCACTAGTACCAATATGTGGCATTAGTGTACCTACTAGCACCACTAGTACTAATATGGTATGAGTGTACCCACTAGTACCACTAGTACTAATATGTGGCATTAGTGTCTACTAGTACCACTAGTACTAATATGTATTAGTGTATCTACTAGTACCACTAGTACCAATATGTGGCATTAGTGTATCTACTAGTACCACTAGTACCAATATGTGGTATGAGTGTACCTACTAGTACCACTAGTACTAATATGAGTGCATCTACTAGCACCACTAGTACTAATATGTGGTATTAGTGTATCCACTAGCACCACTAGTACTAATATGTGGCATGAGTGCATCTACTAGCACCACTAGTACCAATATGTGCATTAGTGTACCCACTAGCACCAGTACCAATGTGGTATTAGTGTCTACTAGCACCACTAGTACTAATATGTGGCATTAGTGTACCTACTACCACTAGTACCAATATGTGGTATTAGTGCATCTACTAGCACCACTAGTACCAATATGTGGCATTAGTGCATCTACTAGCACCACTAGTACTAATATGTGGTATTAGTGTATCTACTAGCACCACTAGTACCAATATGTGGCATGAGTGCATCTACTAGCACCACTAGTACTAATATGTGGTATTAGTGTATCTACTAGTACCACTAGTACTAATATGTGGTATTAGTGTATCTACTAGTACCAATATTTGGTATTAGTGTATCTACTAGTACCACTAGTACTAATATGTGGTATTAGTATACCACTAGCACCACTAGTACTAATATGTGGTATTAGTGCATCTACTAGTACCACTAGTACCAATATGTGGTATTAGTGTATCTACTAGCACCACTAGTACCAATATGTGGTATGAGTGCACCACTAGCAATTAGTACTAATATGTGGTATTAGTGTACCACTAGCACCACTAGTACCAATATGTGGTATTAGTGTACTAGCACCACTAGTACTAATATGTGGTATTAGTGCATCTACCAGCACCACTAGTACTAATATGTGGTATTAGTGCATCTACTAGCACCACTAGTACTAATATGTGTATTAGTGTATCTACTAGTACCACTAGTACCAATATGTGGCATTAGTGCATCCACTAGCACCACTAGTACTAATATGTGGCATTAGTGTATCCACTAGCACCACTAGTACTAATATGTGGCATGGTGTATCTACTAGTACCACTAGTACCAATATGTGGTATTAGTGTATCCACTAGTACCACTAGTACTAATATGTGGCATTAGTGCACCTACTAGTACCACTAGCACTAACATGTGGTATTAGTGGCAACATGTGGCATTAGTACCCACTAGCACCACTAGTACCAATATGTGGTATTAGTGTATCTACTAGCACCACTAGTACTAATATGTGGTATTAGTGTACCACACCAGTACCAATATGTGGTATGCGTATCCACTAGCACCACTAGTACCAATATGTGGTACCAATAATTAGTACCAGTGGCATTAGTGCATCTACTAGCACCACCAGTACCAATATGTGGTATTAGTGCATCTACTAGCACCACTAGTACCAATATGTGGTATTAGTGCATCCACTAGCAATTAGTACTAATATGTGGCATTAGTGTATCTACCAGCACCACCAGTACCAATATGTATTAGTGTACCCACTAGCACCACTAGTACCAATATGTATTAGTGCACCTACCAGCACCATTAATATGTGGCATTAGTGCCTACTAGCACCACCAGTACCATTAGTGTATCCACTAGCACCACCAGTACCAATATGTGGTATTAGTGTACCACTAGCACCAATATGGCATTAGTGCACCCACTAGCACCACTAGTACCAATATGTATTAGTGCATCTACTAGCACCACTAGTACTAATATGTGGTATTAGTGTATCTACTAGCACCACTAGCACCAATATGGTATTAGTGTACCTACTAGCACCACCAGTACTAATATGTGGTATTAGTGTATCTACTAGCACCACTAGTACCAATATGTGGTATTAGTGCACCACTAGCACCAATATGTGGTATTAGTGCATCTACTAGCACCACTAGTACTAATATGTGGTATTAGTATCCACTAGCACCACTAGTACCAATATGTGGTATTAGTGTATCTACTAGCACCACTAGTACCAATATGTGGCATTAGTGTATCTACTAGCACCACTAGTACTAATATGTGGTATTAGTGTATCTACTAGCACCACTAGTACTAATATGTGGTATTAGTGTATCCACTAGCACCACTAGTACCAATATGTGGTATTAGTGTCTACTAGCACCAATTAGTACCAATATGTGGTATTAGTGTACACTAGCACCACTAGTACCAATATGGCATTAGTGCATCTACTAGCACCACTACTAGCACCACTAGTAATATGTGGCTACTAGCACCACTAGTACTCCACTAGTACCACCAGTACCAATATGTGGCATTAGTGTATCTACTAGCACCACCAGTACCAATATGTGGTATTAGTGCATCTACCAGTACCACCACTAGTACCAATATACTAGCACCACTAGTACTAATATGTGGTATTAGTACCCACTAGCACCACCAGTACCAATATGTGGTATGTGTATCCAGCACCACTAGTACCAATATGTGGCATTAGTGCATCCACTAGCACCACCAGTACCAATATGTGGCATTAGTGTATCTACTAGCACCACTAGTACTAATATGTGGCATTAGTATCCACTAGCACCACTAGTACTAATATGTGGTATTAGTGCATCTACTAGTACCACTAGTACTAATATGTGGTATTAGTGTATCCACTAGCACCACTAGTACCAATATGTGGTATTAGTGTATCTACTAGCACCAATTACCAATATGTGAGTACCACTAGTACTATTAGTGTATCCACTAGCACCACTAGTACCAATATGTGGTATTAGTGTATCTACTAGCACCACTAGTACCAATATGTGGTATTAGTGTATCTACTAGTACCACTAGTACTAATATGTGGTATTAGTATCCACTAGCACCACTACTAGCACCACTAGTACCAATATGTGGTATTAGTGTATCACTAGCACCACCAGTACTAATATGTGGTATTAGTGTACCCACTAGCACCACCAGTACTAATATGTGGTATTGTTCATCAGCACCACTAGTACCAATATGTGGTATTAGCCACCAGTACTAATATGTGGTCACCACTAGTACCAATATGTGGCATTAGTGCATCCACTAGCACCACCAGTACTATGTGGTATCACTAGCACCACTAGTACCAATATGTGGTATTAGTGTATCTACCAGCACCACCATTAGTGCATCTACTAGCACCACTTACTAATATGTGGTATTATATCTACTAGCACCACCAGTACCATATGTGGTATCTACTAGCACCACCAGTACCAATATGTGGCATTAGTGTACACTAGCACCACCAGTACCAATATGTGGTTAGGCATCTACTAGCACCACTAGTACCATGTGGTATGAGTACCACTAGTACAATATGTGGTATGTACCTACTAGTACCACTAGTACCAATATGTGGCATTAGTGTATCTACTAGCACCACTAGTACCAATATGTGGTATTAGTGTATCTACCAGTACCACTAGTACTAATATGTGGTATGAGTGCACTACTAGCACCACTAGTACCAATATGTGGTATGAGTGCATACTAGCACCACTAGTACCAATATGTGGTATTAGTGTATCTACTAGTACCACTAGTACTAATATGTGGTTAGTGTATCTACTAGCACCACTAGTACCAATATGTGGTATTAGTGCACCTACTAGCACCACTAGTACCAATATGTGGCATTAGTATATCTAGCACCACTAGTACCAATATGTGGCATTAGTGTCTACTAGCACCACTAGTACCAATATGTGGCATTAGTGCATCTACTAGCACCACTAGTACCAATATGTGGCATGAGTGTTCACTAGTACCACTAGCACTAATATGGTATTAGTATCTACTAGCACCACTAGTACTAATATGTGGTATTAGTGTATCTACTAGTACCACTAGTACTAATATGGTATTAGTGTACCACTACCACTAGTACTAATATGCATTAGTATACCACTAGCACCACTAGTACTAATATGTGGCATTAGTGTATCTACTAGCACCAGTACCAATATGTGGCATTAGTGTATCCACTAGCACCACTAGTACTAATATGTGGTATTAGTGCATCTACTAGCACCACTAGTACCAATATGGTATTAGTGTATCTACTAGCACCACTAGTACCAATATGTGGTAGTATCCACTAGCACCACTAGTACCAATATGTGGTATTAGTGCATCTACTAGCACCACCAGTACCAATATGTGGTATTAGTGCATCTACTAGCACCACTAGTACCAATATGTGAGTGCATCTACTAGCACCACCAGTACCAATATGTGGTATTAGTGTATCCACTAGCACCACTAGTAAATATGTGGCATTAGTGTATCCACTAGCACCACTAGTACCAATATGTATTAGTGTACCTACTAGCACCACTAGTACTAATATGTGGCATTAGTGCATCTACTAGCACCACTAGTACCAATATGTGGTATTAGTGTATCCACTAGCACCACCAGTACCAATATGTGGCATTAGTATCTACCAGCACCACTAGCACCAATATGTGGCATTAGTGCATCTACTAGCACCACTAGTACCAATATGTGGCATTAGTGCATCTACTAGCACCACTAGTACCAATATGTGGTATTAGTATCTACTAGCACCACTAGTACTAATATGTGGTATTAGTATCTACTAGCACCACTAGTACCAATATGTGGTATCACTAGCACCACATGTGGTATTAGTGCATCCACTAGCACCACTAGTACCAATATGTGGTATTAGTGTATCTACCAGCACCACTAGTAATATGTGTTAGTGTGCTACTAGCACCACTAGTACACTAGCACCACCAGTACCAATATGTGGTATTAGTGCATCTACTAGCACCACTAGCAATAATATGTGGTATTAGTATCCACTAGCACCACTTAGTACCACTATGTGGCATTAGTGCACCTACTAGCACCACCAGTACCAATATGTGGTATTAGTGCATCCACTAGCACCACTAGTACTAATATGTGGTATTAGTGTATCTACTAGCACCACCAGTACTATTAGTGCATCACTAGCACCACTAGTACCAATATGTGGCATTAGTGCATCTACTAGCACCACTAGTACCAATATGTGGTATTAGTGCATTCAGCACCACCAGTACCAATATGTGGCATTAGTGTACCTACTAGCACCACTAGTACCAATATGTGGCATTAGTATTCACTAGCACCACTAGTACCAATATGTGGTATTAGTGTACCTACTAGCACCACTAGTACTAATATGTGGTATTAGTGTATCTACTAGCACATTAGTGCATCTACTAGTACCACTAGTACTAATATGTGGTATTAGTGTATCTACTAGCACCACCAGTACCAATATGTGGTATTAGTGTACCTACTAGCACCACTAGTACTAATATGTGGCATTAGTGTACCTACTAGTACCACTAGTACTAATATGTGGTATTAGTGTATCTACTAGTACCACTAGTACTAATATGTGGTATTAGTGTACCTACTAGTACCACTAGTACCAATATTAGTGCATCCACTAGCACCACTAGTACCAATATGTGGCATTAGTGTAGTACTAATATGTGGTATTAGTGTATCTACCAGCCACCAATTAATATGTGGCATTAGTGCACCCACTAGCACCACCAGTACCAATATGTGGCATGAGTGTATCCACTAGCACCACCAGTACCAATATGTGGCATTAGTGCACCTACTAGCACCACTAGTACCAATATGTGGTATTAGCACCTACTAGCACCACCAGTACCAATATGTGGTAATAGTACCACTAGCACCACCAGTACCAATATGTGGCATTAGTATCTACTAGCACCACTAGTACCAATATGTGGTATTAGTGCATCTACTAGTACCACTAGTACTAATATGTGGTATTAGTGTATCTACTAGCACCACCAGTACCAATATGTGGTATTAGTGCATCCACTAGCACCACTAGTACTAATATGTGGTATTAGTGTATCTACTAGTACCACTACCAATATGTGGCATTAGTGTATCTACTAGTACCACTAGTACCAATATGGTATTAGTGTATTCACTAGTACCACCAGTACCAATATGTGGCATTAGTGTATCTACTAGCACCACTAGTACTAATATGTGGTATTAGCACTAGCACCACCAGTACCAATATGTGGCATTAGTGTATCTACTAGCACCACTAGTACTAATATGTGGTATTAGTGCACCACTAGCACCACTACTAATATGTATTAGTGTATCTACTAGCACCACTAGTACCAATATGTGGCATTAGTGTATCTACTAGTACCACTAGTACCAATATTTGGTATTAGTGTATCTACTAGTACCACTAGTACTAATATGTGGTATTAGTATATCTACTAGTACCACATAGTAACATTACATTTCATGTGCCCTTCATGTGCTTCCTTCTTCCTCATTGGCTACGCCTCCTTCTTTATGCCTCATTGGTCCGGCCTCTTGAGCCTGGACCAGAGCCTGGACCAGAACCTGGACCAGAGCCTGGACCAGAGCCTGGACCAGAACCTGTGCCACCTTCTGAGTAAGAAGAGGACGTGTTCTCAGGATGTTGTGTAGCATGGAGCTACATGTTGTGTAGCATGGAGCTACATGTTGTGTAGCATGGAGCTACATGTTGTGTAGCATAGAGCTACAGGATGTTGTGGAGCATGGAGCTACAGGATGTTGTGTAGCATGGAGCTACAGGATGTTTAGCATGGACCTACATGTTGTGTAGCATGGAGCTACATGTTGTGCTTTACCAGGATGTTGTGTAGCATGGAGCTACATGTTGTGTAGCATAGAGCTACAGGATGTTGTGTAGCATGGAGCTACAGGATGTTGTAGCATGGAGCTACAGGATGTTGTGTAGCATGGAGCTACAGGATGTTGTGTAGCATGGAGCTACAGGATGTTGTGTAGCATGGAGCTACATGTTGTGTAGCATGGAGCTACATGTTGTGTAGCATGGAGCTACATGTTGTGTAGCATAGAGCTACAGGATGTTGTGTAGCATGGAGCTACAGGATGTTGTGTAGCATGGAGCTACAGGATGTTGTGTAGCATGGAGCTACATGTTGTGTAGCATGGAGCTACAGGAAGTTGTGTAGCATGGAGCTACATGTTGTGTAGCATGGAGCTACAGGAAGTTGTGTAGCATGGAGCTACATGTTGTGTAGCATGGAGCTACAGGAAGTTGTGTAGCATGGAGCTACATGTTGTGTAGCATGGAGCTACAGGAAGTTGTGTAGCATGGAGCTACATGTTGTGTAGCATGGAGCTACAGGATGTTGTGTAGCATGGAGCTACAGGATGTTGTGCAACACCCCTCAGCGTCACCATCTTGTTTCTGGATGAGCAGATACCTCGTCTTTCAAACGTAATCTACCTCGAGTACACACAAAGTACACACACAAACACACACTTGCAGGTTTGAGTTGTTGTTGTTGTTTTATTGGTTATTTGTTGACACGTCGTCACTCAGGAAGAACCGGCGCCGCGGCGTCATCCGCCGCCGGAGACGACTTCCTGTGACAGAAATCTGAGAAGAGAAGACGCTTCATTTACCTGGACTAGTGATGGACTAGTGATGTACTAGTGATGTACTAGTGATGGACTAGTGATGGACTAGTGATGTACTAGTGATGTACTAGTGATGGACTAGTGATGGACTAGTGATGTACTAGTGATGTACTAGTGATGTACTAGTGATGTACTAGTGATGGACTAGTGATATACCAGTGATATACCAGTGATGGACCAGTGATGGACCAGTGATGGACCAGTGATGTACCAGTGATGGACCAGTGATGTACCAGTGATGGACCAGTGATATACCAGTGATATACCAGTGATGGACCAGTGATGGACCAGTGATGGACCAGTGATGTACCAGTGATGGACCAGTGATGTACCAGTGATGGACCAGTGATGGACCAGTGATGTACCAGTGATGGACCAGTGATGTACCAGTGATGTACCAGTGATGTACCAGTGATGGACCAGTGATGTACCAGTGATGTACCAGTGATGGACTAGTGATGTACTAGTGATGTACTAGTGATGGACTAGTGATATACTAGTGATGGACTAGTGATGTACTAGTGATGGACTAGTGATGTACTAGTGATGGACTAGTGATGTACTAGTGATGTACTAGTGATGGACTAGTGATGGACTAGTGATGTACTAGTGATGTACTAGTGATGGACTAGTGATGTACTAGTGATGTACTAGTGATGGACTAGTGATGTACTAGTGATGTACTAGTGATGTACTAGTGATGGACTAGTGATGTACTAGTGATGTACTAGTGATGGACTAGTGATGTACTAGTGATGTACTAGTGATGTACTAGTGATGTACTAGTGATGGACTAGTGATGTACTAGTGATGGACTAGTGATGTACTAGTGATGTACTAGTGATGTACTAGTGATGTACTAGTGATATACTAGTGATGGACTAGTGATGTACTAGTGATGTACTAGTGATGGACTAGTGATGGACTAGTGATATACTAGTGATGGACTAGTGATGTACTAGTGATGGACTAGTGATGTACTAGTGATGTACTAGTACTAGTGATGTACTAGTGATGTACTAGTGATGGACTAGTGATGGACTAGTGATGTACTAGTGATGGACTAGTGATGTACTAGTGATGTACTAGTGATGGACCAGTGATGGACCAGTGATGTACCAGTGATGGACCAGTGATGTACCAGTGATGGACCAGTGATGTACCAGTGATGGACCAGTGATGGACCAGTGATGGACCAGTGATGTAGTAGTGATGGACTAGTGATGTACTAGTGTTGTACTAGTGATGGACTAGTGATATACTAGTGATGGACTAGTGATGGACTAGTGATATACTAGTGATGGACTAGTGATGTACTAGTGATATACTAGTGATGGACTAGTGATGGACTAGTGATGGACTAGTGATGGACTAGTGATGTACTAGTGATGGACTAGTGATGTACTAGTGTTGTACTAGTGATGGACTAGTGATATACTAGTGATGGACTAGTGATGGACTAGTGATATACTAGTGATGGACTAGTGATGGACTAGTGATGGACTAGTGATATACTAGTGATGGACTAGTGATGGACTAGTGATATACTAGTGATGTACTAGTGATGTACTAGTGATGGACTAGTGATATACTAGTGATGGACTAGTGATGGACTAGTGATATACTAGTGATATACTAGTGATGTACTAGTGATGTACTAGTGATGTACTAGTGATATACTAGTGATGGACTAGTGATGGACTAGTGATATACTAGTGATGGACTAGTGATGGACTAGTGATATACTAGTGATGGACTAGTGATGGACTAGTGATGGACTAGTGATGGACTAGTGATGTACTAGTGATGGACTAGTGATGTACTAGTGTTGTACTAGTGATGGACTAGTGATATACTAGTGATGGACTAGTGATGGACTAGTGATATACTAGTGATGGACTAGTGATGTACTAGTGATGGACTAGTGATGTACTAGTGATGGACTAGTGATGTACTAGTGATGGACTAGTGATGTACTAGTGATGTACTAGTGATGGACCAGTGATATACCAGTGATGGACCAGTGATACCAGTGATGGACTAGTGATGTACTAGTGATGGACTAGTGATGGACTAGTGATGGACTAGTGATGTACTAGTGATGGACTAGTGATGTACTAGTGATGTACTAGTGATGTACTAGTACTAATGATGTACTAGTGATGTACTAGTGATGTACTAGTACTAGTGATGTACTAGTGATGTACTAGTACTAATGATGTACTAGTGATGTACTAGTGATGTACTAGTGATGTACTAGTGATGGACTAGTGATGGACTAGTGCTGTACTAGTGATGGACTAGTGATATACTAGTGATATACTAGTGATGGACTAGTGATATACTAGTGATGGACTAGTGATGGACTAGTGATGTACTAGTGATGGACTAGTGATGTACTAGTGATGTACTAGTGATGTACATGTACTAGTGATGTACTAGTGATGTACTAGTACTAATGATGTACTAGTGATGTACTAGTGATGTACTAGTGATGTACTAGTGATGTACTAGTACTAGTGATGTACTAGTGATGTACTAGTACTAATGATGTACTAGTGATGTACTAGTGATGGACTAGTGCTGTACTAGTGATGGACTAGTGATATACTAGTGATGGACTAGTGATGGACTAGTGATATACTAGTGATGTACTAGTGATGGACTAGTGATGGACTAGTGATATACTAGTGATATACTAGTGATGGACTAGTGATGTACTAGTGATGTACTAGTGATGGACTAGTGATATACTAGTGATGGACTAGTGATGTACTAGTGATGGACTAGTGATGTACTAGTGATGGACTAGTGATGGACTAGTGATATACTAGTGATGGACTAGTGATGGACTAGTGATGTACTAGTGATGGACTAGTGATATACTAGTGATGGACTAGTGATGTACTAGTGATGGACTAGTGATGGACTAGTGATGTACTAGTGATGTACTAGTGATGGACTAGTGATATACTAGTGATGGACTAGTGATGGACTAGTGATATACTAGTGATGGACTAGTGATATACTAGTGATGTACTAGTGATGGACTAGTGATGGACTAGTGATGTACTAGTGATGTACTAGTGATGGACTAGTGATGTACTAGTGATGTACTAGTGATGGACTAGTGATGGACTAGTGATATACTAGTGATGGACTAGTGATGGACTAGTGATGGACTAGTGATGGACTAGTGATGTACTAGTGATGGACTAGTGATATACTAGTGATGTACTAGTGATGGACTAGTGATGTACTAGTGTTGTACTAGTGATGGACTAGTGATGTACTAGTGTTGTACTAGTGATGGACTAGTGATATACTAGTGATGGACTAGTGATGGACTAGTGATGGACTAGTGATGTACTAGTGATATACTAGTGATGGACTAGTGATGTACTAGTACCAGTGATGTACCAGTGATGTACCAGTGATGTACCAGTACCAATGATGTACTAGTGATGTACTAGTGATGTACTAGTACTAGTGATGTACTAGTGATGTACTAGTACTAATGATGTACTAGTGATGTACTAGTGATGTACTAGTGATGTACTAGTGATGTACTAGTACTAATGATGTACTAGTGATGTACTAGTGATGTACTAGTACTAGTGATGTACTAGTGATGTACTAGTACTAGTGATGTACTAGTGATGTACTCGTGATGTACTCGTGATGTACTAGTGATGTACTAGTGATGTACTCGTGATGTACTAGTGATGTACTAGTACTAGTGATGTACTAGTGATATACTAGTGATGTACTAGTGATATACTAGTGATGTACTCGTGATGTACCGGTGTACTCGTGGAGTACTCGTGTGCTAGTGTGTATCGTAGACCTGCGGCTCCGTCGTAGCTGAAGTGTTGGTCGTGACTGATCCTCAGACACTTGGCGAGTCGCTCGTGGGCGTTGTGGTGAGACGTCATCTCCTCCACGTCCCGGTGACGCCCCTCCCTCTCTGACACACACACACACACTGGTGAGGCTCTGGAGGCGTGTAGGAGGTGTGTAGAAGGCGTGTAGGAGGCGTGTAGGAGGCGTGTAGGAGGCGTGTAGGAGGCCTGTAGAAGGCGTGTAGGAGGCGTGTAGGAGGCGTGTAGGAGGCCTGTAGGAGGCGTGTAGAAGGCATGTAGGAGGCCTGTAGGAGGCGTGTAGGAGGCCTGTAGGAGGCATGTAGAAGGTGTGTAGGAGGCGTGTAGGAGGCGTGTAGAAGGTGTGTAGGAGGCGTGTAGGAGGCGTGTAGAAGGCGTCTAGGAGGCGTGTAGGAGGCCTGTAGGAGGCGTGTAGGAGGCATGTAGGAGGCGTGTAGAAGGTGTGTAGGAGGCCTGTAGGAGGCGTGTAGAAGGCGTGTAGGAGGCGTGTAGGAGGCGTGTAGAAGGCGTGTAGGAGGCGTGTAGGAGGCGTGTAGAAGGCGTGTAGGAGGCGTGTAGGAGGCCTGTAGGAGGCGTGTAGAAGGCGTGTAGGAGGCGTGTAGGAGGCCTGTAGGAGGCGTGTAGGAGGCCTGTAGGAGGCGTGTAGGAGGCATGTAGGAGGCCTGTAGGAGGCGTGTAGGAGGCGTGTAGAAGGCCTGTAGGAGGCGTGTAGGAGGCGTGTAGAAGGCCTGTAGGAGGCGTGTAGAAGGCGTGTAGGAGGCGTGTAGAAGGCGTGTAGGAGGCGTGTAGGAGGCGTGTAGGAGGCGTGTAGGAGGCGAGTAGAAGGCCTGTAGGAGGCGTGTAGGAGGCGTGTAGAAGGCCTGTAGGAGGCGTGTAGGAGGCGTAGAAGGCGTGTAGGAGGCGTGTAGGAGGCGTGTAGAAGGCCTGTAGGAGGCGTGTAGGAGGCGTGTAGAAGGCGTGTAGGAGGCGTGTAGGAGGCGTGTAGAAGGCGTGTAGGAGGCGTGTAGGAGGCGTGTAGGAGGCCTGTAGGAGGCATGTAGAAGGCGTGTAGGAGGCGTGTAGGAGGCGTGTAGGAGGCATGTAGAAGGTGTGTAGGAGGCGTGTAGGAGGCGTGTAGGAGGCGTGTAGGAGGCCTGTAGGAGGCGTGTAGGAGGCATGTAGGAGGCGTGTAGGAGGCATGTAGGAGGCGTGTAGAAGGCGTGTAGAAGGCGTGTAGGAGGCGTGTAGGAGGCGTGTCTGAGGCGTGTGGAGATCTCACTGTAGTTGAGCAGGTATCGGCCCGCTGGCGACGTGTAGACCACCATCAGACACTCGGAGCAGCTCTCGTAGAAATCTATCTGTATCGATTGGTTCAAGTCACTGCCAACGCCGTCCTTCTCCAACGCTGAGACACAAACCACACACGTCAACAACAACAACAACAACAACAGTCACTGGACCAGGAGGCGGGCTCACTGGCGGCGATGACGTCCAGCGTGTGGTTTCCTGCGTCGGCCACCGTGAAGTTCATGAAGTAGTTGGAACACGACTCGTCCCTGAAAGAGACAAACCAGAGCACCTCTGCGACTACAGTTCCCAGGAGGCTTTGCGGGACGAGGAGGCGTCGCCGTGTCTCACCGGTACAGGTTTCTCTCCTTGAGCTGCACCGTGCGGTTGCCATGGAGAAGTCTGAACTCCACGTGGGAACTGGAGATGTTGGGCAACAGGTCCCAGCCCTCTGCGTGGTCCGTCACAGACCAGACCAGCACCCAGTCCCCCATGACCTGAGGGGGACACAGAGGCACTGAGGACACAAGGACACTGAGGACACAAGGACACTGAGGACACAAGGACACTGAGGACACTGAGGACATTGAGGACACTGAAGACACTGAGGACACTGTTATTCTAATAGTATTTGTCCACTCATGTTTACATAACAAGTCCAATTCGTTTTGTGTCCAACTCAAATAAAGCCGGTCCGCTCAGTTCCCCTTTAAATCTGTGAATGACGTGAGAACAGAAACATCTGAGACCCGAGAGACACTTTGAATATGACCTCGTCCGTCTGTCCAAGGTCGAAGTGGAACGAGCCAAACAGAAAAGGTCAAATACTGAGAGCTTCTAGTTGGGACACTCGCTGTTAAAGTTGACTGAACCAGAATCCAGACCGGATCCAGACCGATCCAAACCGATCAAGACCGATCCAGACCGATCCAGACCGATTCAGACCGATCCAGACCGATCCAGACCGATCCAGACCGGATCCAGACCGATTCAGACCGGATCCAGACCGATCCAGACCGGATCCAGACTCACCTCGTGCAGGTTCGACGTGGACAGCTTCTTCACACCGTCGCAGTCCTCGGTGCCCGGGGTCGCCGTGGTGACGGCCGCCAACAGCAGCAGCAGCAGCGCTGCCTTCAGGGAACTCATCCTCCTGGAGACAGAAATCACACTGTGTGATCTGTGATGCGGCAGGTCGGCTTATAAAGGGGCCCAGAGGGTCCACAGGGTCCAGAGGGCCCAGAGGGACCCCACAGGACCTTCCTCCAGGACAAAGTGTGTGTGTGCTCAGCGTGTTCTTGGAACCTGTGACGCCCTCGCTTCACGTTCTCTTGGTGGTCGTGGAGACCAGAAGAAGAGCGCCAGGCCTGCTGACTGAAACCGTCTGTGGAGATTCTGGGATACTTCAAAGAAATGTAGTATAGGAGTAGATGAAATCAAGCCTTCTGATTGGTTAAGAGTCACAAGGTGTACATTATTCAGCCATAATGCCTGACAGCTGTTTACATTTATCTGAGCCAATAAGATCCTTCAGGTGGACGTCAAGCAGAGAAAAGAAAGAAAGGGACACCACTAAAGGGTGACCACTAGGGGGCAGCAGTTGCAGTATAAAGGGTGACCACTAGGGGGCAGCAGTTGCAGTATAAAGAGTGACCACTAGGGGGCAGCAGTTGCCGTATAAAGGGTGACCACTAGGGGGCAGCAGTTGCCGTATAAAGGGTGACCACTAGGGGGCAGCAGTTGCCGTATAAAGGGTGACAACTAGGGGGCAGCAGTTGCAGTATAAAGGGTGACCACTAGGGGGCAGCAGTTGCCGTATAAAGGGTGACCACTAGGGGGCAGCAGTTGCCGTATAAAGGGTGACCACTAGGGGGCAGCAGTTGCAGTATAAAGGGTGACCACTAGGGGGCAGCAGTTGCAGTATAAAGGGTGACCACTAGGGGGCATCAGTTGCAGTATAAAGGGTGACCACTAGGGGGAATCAGTTGCAGTATAAAGGGTGACCACTAGGGGGCAGCAGTTGCAGTATAAAGGGTGACCACTAGGGGGCATCAGTTGCAGTATAAAGGGTGACCACTAGGGGGAATCAGTTGCAGTATAAAGGGTGACCACTAGGGGGCAGCAGTTGCCGTATAAAGGGTGACCACTAGGGGGCAGCAGTTACAATATAAAGGGTGACCACTAGGGGGCAGCAGTTACAATATAAAGGGTGACAACTAGGGGGCAGCAGTTACAATATAAAGGGTGACCACTAGGGGGCAGCAGTTACAATATAAAGGGTGACAACTAGGGGGCAGCAGTTACAATATAAAGGGTGACCACTAGGGGGCAGCAGTTGCAGTATAAAGGGTGACCACTAGGGGGCAGCAGTTGCAGTATAAAGGGTGACCACTAGGGGGCATCAGTTGCAGTATAAAGGGGGACCACTAGGGGGCATCAGTTGCAGTATAAAAGGGGACCACTAGGGGGCAGCAGTCGGTGTAGACGTCGGGGACACGACTAAACAAAGTCCGGTAAAGGTGGAAAGATATTCACAGATTGGGACTTCCTGTGTGTTGGTCTGTTGTCATGGCAACAGACCAACACACAGGACCGTGTTCTCTCGGCTCCTGAAATGTGATACTCAACGTTTGGCTCACTGATTACTGACTATTTATAATGTCGCACAAAACCGTGTTATAACAAGTTTGCCTTTGAAGTGGACATTATTGACGATACAGTCCTGCCTCTCGTACCTTATTGTTTGAATATATATCAATGTGTGAGACGTGTTTGAATCACAACTCTTGGTTTTAGGGGGCAGTGCCTGTAGACGTGGGGGGGGGGGGGGGGGGGTCACGAACTCTGGGTCAGGACTACAGATGAGGACCAGACCAGCACCCAGTCCCCCATGATCTGGAGGAGGGAAGGGGGCGGAGTCTGACTGAACTTAAGTTGACTGAGGACACTGAGGACACTGAGGACACTGTTATTCTAATAGTATTTGTCCACTCATGTTTACACAAAAAGTCCAATTCGTTGTGTGTCCAACTCAAATAAAGCCGGTCCGCTCAGTTCATGGTCCGGTCACTGTTTCATTCACAAAGGTCGGGGAGGTCGATGCGTGCAGCTCGTCCCTCTGAGGGGAGGTTGTGTTTCTGGGATCGACAAAATAAACTGAATTGAATCAACATATTTTATTAAATATAGCCTGAAAGTAATGTAGAGCATACATGGAACAGGAATCAACGTTTAATGAAGTAGATTCATTAAAAATAGAAAACATTTAACTTCAGTCACATTTTGAGACTTTTATTTTGAAACTCCGCGGCTCATCGGTTCCGGAAGCTGTATTCTTCACTGAGGCTAATTCACAGTATTCAAGATGGCGTCTACCAGGAACCTGCGAGTCCGCGGAGTGTTAGCTTAGCACGTTAGCCACAGGCTAGTCCGAGGGCCTGTTGATGGAGAGCAGCGGGCTTTGTGACGGAGTTCGTGTGGACAACAAGTGTGTGTCGTTGTGTGAACATGTGTAAAGTCCACATGCTGAGAGCCTTGGTGAAGCAGCGACTCACTGCGGCTGCGCAAGAGATATTTGGGCTGTTTGAAAGAGCGATAGCAGAGTACGAGGAGGAACTGTGTGCTTCTAGAGAGGAGAACGAGCGACACCGGGAACTACTGGACGCTGTGCTCAACCCTCAGCTGCGGCTCCACAGAGCAGGTTGGTTCTGTTCATGGGTACACTGACCTCAGATCAGCAGCGTGGTTCTGTTCATGGGTACACTGACCTCAGATCAGCAGCGTGGTTCTGTTCATGGGTACACTGACCTCAGATCAGCAGCGTGGTTCTGTTCAGGGGTACACTGACCTCAGATCAGCAGCGTGGTTCTGTTCATGGGAACACTGACCTCAGATCAGCAGCGTGGTTCTGTTCATGGGTACACTGACCTCAGCTCAGCAGCGTGGTTCTGTTCATGGGCACACTGACCTCAGATCAGCAGCGTGGTTCTGTTCATGGGTACACTGACCTCAGATCAGCAGCGTGGTTCTGTTCATGGGTACACTGACCTCAGATCAGCAGCGTGGTTCTGTTCATGGGTACACTGACCTCAGATCAGCAGCGTGGTTCTGTTCATGGGTACACTGACCTCAGATCAGCAGCGTGGTTCTGTTCATGGGTACACTGACCTCAGATCAGCAGCGTGGTTCTGTTCATGGGTACACTGACCTCAGATCAGCAGCGTGGTTCTGTTCATGGGTACACTGACCTCAGATCAGCAGCGTGGTTCTGTTCATGGGTACACTGACCTCAGATCAGCAGCGTGGTTCTGTTCATGGGTACACTGACCTCAGATCAGCAGCGTGGTTCTGTTCATGGGTACACTGACCTCAGATCAGCAGCGTGGTTCTGTTCATGGGTACACTGACCTCAGATCAGCAGCGTGGTTCTGTTCATGGGTACACTGACCTCAGATCAGCAGCGTGGTTCTGTTCATGGGTACACTGACCTCAGATCAGCAGCGTGGTTCTGTTCATGGGTACACTGACCTCAGATCAGCAGCGTGGTTCTGTTCATGGGCACACTGACCTCAGATCAGCAGCGTGGTTCTGTTCATGGCACACTGACCTCAGATCAGCAGCGTGGTTCTGTTCATGGGTACACTGACCTCAGATCAGCAGCGTGGTTCTGTTCATGGGCACACCGACCTCAGATCAGCAGCGTGGTTCTGTTCATGGGTACACTGACCTCAGATCAGCAGAGTGGTTCTGTTCATGGGTACACTGACCTCAGATCAGCAGCGTGGTTCTGTTCATGGGTACACTGACCTCAGATCAGCAGCGTGGTTCTGTTCATGGGTACACTGACCTCAGATCAGCAGCGTGGTTCTGTTCATGGGTATACTGACCTCACATCAGCAGCGTGGTTCTGTTCATGGGTACACTGACCTCAGATCAGCAGCGTGGTTCTGTCCAGGTCCAGCTGGTCTGCACCGGACCTCCATCTGGACCCCTGGACGTCCTCTCGTCTCTCAGAGGAGACACACGTCCACCACTGAGTCTGGATCGGTTTATCTGTTAAATAAAGATAATAATAAGTTATAATATTAATATTATTAATAATAGTAATAACAATAGTAACAATAATCATAATAATAATAATAATCTCTTCTTCTGTTGCCGACACAGACATGTGGTCGTCGTCATGGTGACGGTTTAGTGAGCGCTGCTCAGTAATGTGAGAACTTCATTCTCTCCTCAGACGGCCAGCAGCTGGTGGGTCAACACGAGGGTCCTGAGCAGGACTGGAGCTCCAGTCTGAACCAGCAGGACCAGGAGGACCAGGAGGACCAGCAAGACCAGCAGGACCAGCAAGACCAGGAGGACCAGAAAGACCAGGAGGACCAGAAAGACCAGGAGGACCAGCAAGACCAGGAGGACCAGAAAGACCAGAAAGACCAGGAGGACCAGCAGGACCAGCAGGACCAGCAAGACCAGGAGGACCAGGAGGACCAGCAGGACCAGCAGGACCAGCAGGACCAGCAAGACCAGGAGGACCAGAAAGACCAGAAAGACCAGCAGGACCAGCAGGACCCTCATATTAAAGAGGACCAGCAGGACCAGGAGGACCAGCAAGACCAGGAGGACCCTCATATTAAAGAGGACCAGGAGGACCAGCAAGACCAGCAGGACCAGGAGGACCAGCAAGACCAGGAGGACCAGAAAGACCAGAAAGACCAGCAGGACCAGCAGGACCAGCAAGACCAGGAGGACCAGGAGGACCAGCAGGACCAGCAGGACCAGCAAGACCAGGAGGACCAGAAAGACCAGCAGGACCCTCATATTAAAGAGGACCAGCAGGACCAGGAGGACCAGCAAGACCAGGAGGACCCTCATATTAAAGAGGACCAGGAGGACCAGCAAGACCAGCAGGACCAGGAGGACCAGAAAGACCAGGAGGACCAGGAAGACCAGGAAGACCAGGAGGACCAGCAGGACCAGGAGGACCAGCAGGACCAGCAGGACCAGCAGGACCAGCAGGACCAGCAAGACCAGCAGGACCAGGAGGACAAGCAAGACCAGGAGGACCAGCAGGATCTAGAGCCCCCTCATATCAAAGAGGAAGAGGAGGACCTCTGGACCAATCAGGAGGGAGCGCAGCTTGAAGGTCTGGAGGAGGCTGGTGTCAGGTTCTCATTCTCTCCTGTGAAGAGTGAAGATGATGAAGAGGAAGCTCAGTCCTCTCATCTTCATCAAAGACGAACTGAACACATGGAAACAGAAGCTGATGGAGAGGACTGTGGAGGACCAGAACCAGACAGGAAGTCAGGACCAGAACCAGACAGGAAGTCAGGACCAGATAACGAGACTGGAGACTCTTCTGGGACTGAACACAGTGACGGTTTGAAGGCGACCAGAGACCCTCATTCAGGTCTCAACTCTCATGCTCGTTGTGTGAGAAGTGGAACTGGGGAGAAACCGTTCAGCTGCTCCGAGTGTGGGACACGTTTTAGGACCAAGACGAGTCTGAAGAGACACAAACTAATCCACACGGGAGAGAAACCCTTCGGCTGCTCAGCGTGTGAGAAAACATTTCTTCTTCCACACATCTGAAGAGACACATGATATCTCACACAGGAGAGAAACCCTTCGGCTGCTCCGTCTGCGAGAAACAGTTCACACAGAATAGTGATTTACAGATTCACAAGAGGAGCCACACAGGAGAGAAACCCTTCAGCTGCTCCATGTGCGACAAACGATATTTAAGAAACACACATCTAAGGACACGCTTGTTAACGCACACAGGAGAGAAACCCTTCAGGTGCTCCGCTTGTGAGAAGTCTTTTCCACTCAATGGAGATTTACAGAAACACATGAAGATCCACACAGGAGAGAAACCGTTCCGATGCGCCATATGTCAGAAGTCTTTTACACAGAGTGGACATTTACAGCTACACACGAGAATCCACACAGGGGAGAAACCGTACAGCTGCTCAGTGTGTGAGAAAAGATTTTTGAGAAACACACATCTTAAGTCACACTTGAGAACTCATGCAGGCGAGAAGCCATTTCCTTTGTAGTAAGAGACATCTGAAGAGACTTATGAGAGGCAATTATGCAGAGAAAGTGTTCCTTTAGTTGGTTGCAAAGGATTCTCTTCAAGAAAACAGTCGTCCAACACTTGTTAGCACACACAGAGGAGAAACCACGAAAGAGGCGGGGCCAATGAGGCAAAAAGAAGGAGGCAGGGCCAATGAGGAAGAAGGCCAGGGGTGTTGGGGAGAATCATATAACCTTGGTTGAACTTGGAGTGAGCCAACATGAATAGTGATGTCCCTTGCTATGACTCTGTTACGTAACATATGTTCTCCTGAATGCGACTACGATCCCTGGTTATCTGGTGCGGTCGGGTCACCTTGATCCAACCAGAGTCAATCATGTGCCCGGCTCTTCAAATAATTGATGTGATTGGTTAAGAGGTCTGATGGGAGGGGCTACATTTACACTCCACATATGTGCTAAATATTCTAGAAAGACGGACTTGTTCACTAGTTGGATGTTGCCTTGTGCTCATCAATACAGTCCCAATGGGTTGCTCCATAGAATCATCGTCTCTCTGCTCTTCATTTTGCCACAACATATTGGAGCCCAACGTGTGTTCGAGTCGAGGCCGAGGCATTTCCATTACGTCATCCAACTGACGACCACGCTAAAGGCCTTCAGGTAGGAGATCTTCATATCTCACCATAGTTTATGTATAGTGTGGTTCTCACTTGTATGACAGACTGGGAGTGTCTGGGGTCCCCTCAACCAGAAGCCACGTCTTATAGGCGGAGGAGGAGAGAGACAGATTTTGTGTTTGCGGATAAAAAACAATAAATTTGAATGGCGTTGTGATTTAATTGGACCTCCAGCTTTAGAGAGATCTCTCAAAGTATTTTCGGCGTGTGCGGCACTGTTGGCCGAATGCCTGGTTTTGTGTGTTAGCAAAAACTCGGACGCGTCCGTGAAATCCCTCAAGCTCAAGAGATTTATTATGTGTGCGGTTGATAACGCAGATTCTGTAAAAAAGGTTGAAATAGCTCCAGTAGGAGCGGGATAAGTAGGCCCTAATATACTCAATAGGAGGCCTTCTTTGAGTTAACAAGATCCTACATAAATACAGAACTAACTATACTCGGGAATCTGTTCAGAGTGGTTTCTGTCTTCTGACAGGGAGCTACGCTGACGAGAGACTCAGAAACGTTGCGCAGAAACACGAATGAGCAGGAAAAGCAAAATCTAACTAATAGACCATAAAGTATTTGAAAAGTGTATACACTGAAATAACGTTTATATGAGAGTGATTCATATCGGCGATACAGAGGAGGAGACATAACTTCCAATAATAGCTTCTAGTGGGATAAAGAGGACTTTGTAAAACAGCAAGAACAATGAGATAAACACTCAAGTATAAGCAATTAAAGGTAAAGACAACACAGTCAAAGTCTGACACTAGGAGAAGAAGATAAAAACATAAACCTGAATAAAAAACTGACTGACGAATACACCCGGGTGGCTTTGCATGATTATAAACTAATAGCTTTGTTTTACAATTTGTTTTTGTTATTATTATTTTATTTTAGAATTATTTTAAGAATGCAGCAGTGCGCATAATTTAAACCATGATTAATGAGAAATAGCCTGCTTGGACTTTACAAAATAAAATAGAGGGGGGAAATGAGTGTGACACCAGTGGAACGTGTAAAGAAGAGAGGTAGAACCAAAAACAATGTACTTGTTTAAGGTTGAAGGTCAGGGAGTTAGGAAAGAGTGTAAGAGACGGGTTAGTGGAGTTAATAGAAAGACAAAGCAAGTCAGAGAGAGCAGAGAGGGGAGTTAGTTCAGACACATTAAACACGGCATGACATGTCAACAGGCACACCGATGCCAGCACCTCAACTCAGGGGCCCGACAAGGGACCCCCACTTGAGAAGCTGCAGCTAAAAGACGATATGGAGCAACTCACTGCCATCCAGAGATCTATCTCCAGGAGAAGGGAAAGGAACCGAGGTCCAACCAGAGACCTGAGAAACCAGTGGGACCAGTGGGACCACCAAGATCTTCTGACCAAAGTGGCACGAGCCAAGACGGAAGGTCCCTCCAGAGCGGTGCGAGCAACGGCGGTCCAGGTGGAAGGAAGAACAACGTGGTCTCACTGGAGTCTTTGCACGAAGGACAAACCAAGGATGCTGAAAGCAGAGGACAAGGACCCACAAGGTGAGCCGGGAACATGTCGAACTAATGAGCTTCCTGTTGTGGACGCTGACGATGGGGGAACCTGTGACGACATCAGAGAGCATGCCGGACGGCAGCCACATGACGACCCTTCATCTTGGAGAGAAGCCAGAGCCATGAATCAGTCGAGTCAATGCAACCACATCTATTCAAACCCATGATAGACCAGGACCGATGCCAGCGTTGTCAGAGCTTACACTGAGAAATGCTGGCAAGGGGGGATGGTTATGGGATTGGCTAGACCACATGTTTGGAGAATGGAGGTCTGTCTTGGTAAATACGGCATGAAGGCATTGATGGGACTAATTGTAGCTTTTCTCTTGGCATGTTGCATCGTACCCGTCCTGAGGAGGCCGTGTCGGAGAGCTAAGGTCAAACAGACGGGTTACGGCCTCCAACTGGATCAGGTGATGAACATGAGGACCGTCGAGGGACAAAGGCCCAGTTGGCTCAAATGGTGATTGGACTACAGGACCCGTTCCCGTTTCGGACTTTCTGAAGGACTCAGACTGCATGGAGGAAACGGGACTAGAAGGCATGTCAGCCAAGACGACAACCTGCTGGAACAACAAGTCCAAGATCACCGCGTCACATGTTGGATTATCTGTCCAGAAGGACGAAGCGCCAAATTTATACAAATAAGAGTATGTTACTATAAAATGCATGTATTAATCAAATGACTCCCAGAGCAAAAACACATGTTGAATTGAGGTGTATTCTAAACTGTGCATCTAATAAGTTCAGGTCTAGGGTTAAATAATGAGCAGGAAGTACAATGTGTGGTGAATCAGTTAACGTTTGTCTCAACAGGTTCACTTCCTGCAGAGCGGAGGTCGCTTGGCGGATAAGGACCAGGAGGACCAGAAGGACCAGGAGGACCAGGAGGACCAGGAGGACCAGAAGGACCAGGAGGACCAGGAGGACCAGAAGGACCAGGAGGACCAGGAGGACCAGAAGGACCAGGAGGACCAGAAGGACCAGGAGGACCAGGAGGACCAGAAGGACCAGGAGGACCAGGAGGACCAGAAGGACCAGAAGGACCAGGAGGACCAGGAGGACCACAAGGACCAGGAGGACCAGAAGGAAGCTTCTCCTGTGGCAGCAACCTTTGGGTTTTTCGTCCTTATATGAAAGTGAACCTTTAATATTGCATCATGCATTTGAAATTATCTTGTTAAATTAAAATGTTATGTATTCTTATATAATCAGGCTTATATAATTTACATAACCACTCAGCCATGGATTCTGTACAGAGTGTATAACCACGACGTTGTTATCATGCTGTAAGAGATCAATACTTTGGGTTACATGTCCTATCAGACCAATGTTATATGAAATTAGGATGGGGGTCCAGAAACCCCCAGAGGGGGGATGTGTTGGGGAGAATCATATAACCTTGGTTGAACTTGGAGTGAGCCAACATGAATAGTGATGTCCCTTGCTATGACTCTGTTACGTAACATATGTTCTCCTGAATGCGACTACGATCCCTGGTTATCTGGTGCGGTCGGGTCACCTTGATCCAACCAGAGTCAATCATGTGCCCGGCTCTTCAAATAATTGATGTGATTGGTTAAGAGGTCTGATGGGAGGGGCTACATTTACACTCCACATATGTGCTAAATATTCTAGAAAGACGGACTTGTTCACTAGTTGGATGTTGCCTTGTGCTCATCAATACAGTCCCAATGGGTTGCTCCATAGAATCATCGTCTCTCTGCTCTTCATTTTGCCACAACATAGGCAGGAAGCAGGACTTCAACACCTGTGGTGTCCCCCCTTGTATAGACTCCCATTCTTTCCCTCATCCCCTGCCAGCTTGTTGCCATGGATACCTGTTGTTTAGTCCTGCTGTTATTTCCTGTTGTTAGTCGCTTGTGTGACTTTACCTTCTACCTGAGTTCCATGGTCGACTTTTTCCTCATTAAAGAGTTTTTTTGCCTGGACTCCTGCGTGTTGCTGCTGCACCGGAACCTTCACCCCACCAGAGAGGAGCTCAGTGTCTCCTAAGCGTCCATAAGGAGAGAGGAGAGAGGAGCTCAGTGTCTCCTAAGCGTCCATAAGGAGAGAGGAGAGGAGAGGAGCTCAGTGTATCCTAAGCGTCCATAAGGAGAGAGGAGAGAGGAGCTCAGTGTCTCCTAAGCGTCCATAAGGAGAGGAGAGAGGAGCTCAGTGTATCCTAAGCGTCCATAAGGAGAGAGGAGAGAGGAGAGAGGAGAGAGGAGCTCAGTGTCTCCTAAGCGTCCATAAGGAGAGAGGAGAGAGGAGCTCAGTGTCTCCTAAGCGTCCATAAGGAGAGAGGAGCTCAGTGTCTCCTAAGCGTCCATAAGGAGAGGAGAGAGGAGCTCAGTGTATCCTAAGCGTCCATAAGGAGAGAGGAGAGAGGAGCCAGTGTCTCTCAAGCGTCCATAAGGAGAGAGGAGAGGAGAGCTCAGTGTCTCCTAAGCGTCCATAAGGAGAGAGGAGTCAGTGTCTCCTAAGCCCATGAGAGGAGAGAGGGAGCTCAGTGTCTCCTAAGGCTATAAGGAGAGGAGAGGGAGCCTCAGTGTCTCCTAAACGTCCATAAGAGAGAGGAGAGAGGAGCCCAGTGTCTCCTAAGCCCATAAGGAGAGAGGAGAGAGGAGCCCAGTGTCTCCTAAGCGCCCATAAGGAGAGAGAGAGAGAGGGAGTTTGTATCTCAAGCGTCCATAAGGAGAGAGAGAGAGAGCTCAGTGTATCCTAAGGCCCATAAGGAGAGAGGAGAGAGGAGTCAGTGTCTCCTAAGGCCCTTAAGGAGAGAGGAGAGGAGCTCAGTGGCTCCTAAGCGGCCCAAGGAGAGAGGAGCTCAGTGTCTCCTAAGCTGCCCATAAGGAGAGAGAGAGAGAGCTCAGTGTCTCCTAAGCGCCCATAAGGGGAGAGAGGAGAGAGGAGCCCAGTGTATCCTAAGGCCCATAAGGAGAGGAGCTCAGTGTCTCTAAGCGCCCATAAGGGAGAGGAGAGAGGAGCCAGTGTGTCTCTAAGCGTCCATAAGGAGAGAGAGGAGCTCAGTGTCTCCTAAGCGCCCATAAGAGAGAGAGGAGAGGAGCCCAGTGTTCCTAAGCCGCCCATAAGGAGAGAGGAGAGAGGAGCCAGTGTATCCTAAGCGCCCATAAGGAGAGGAGCCTCAGTGTTCCTAAGCGCCCAAAGAGAGAGGAGGAGAGGAGCCCAGTGTATCCTGTTAGCCCTTAAGGAGAGAGGAGAGAGGAGCCCAGTGTATCCTAAGGCCCATAAGAGAGAGGAGCCCAGTGTATCCTAAGCGCCCATAAGGAGAGAGGAGAGAGGAGCCCAGTGTCTCCAAGCGCCCATAAGGAGAGAGGAAAGGAGAGAGGAGCTCAGTGTCTCTAAGCGGCCCATATAAGGAGAGGAGAGAGGAGCTCAGTGTCTCCTAAGCATCCATAAGGAGAGAGGAGAGAGGAGCTCAGTGTATCCTAAGGCCCTTAAGGAGAGAGGAGAGAGGAGCTCAGTGTATCCTAAGGCCCTAAGGAGAGAGGAGAGGAGCTCAGTGTATCTTAAGGCCCATAAGGAGAGAGGAGAGAGGAGCTCAGTGTATCCTAAGCGCCCTTAAGAGAGAGGAGCTCAGTGTATCCTAAGCGCCTCCATAAGGAGAGAGGAGAGGAGCTCAGTGTCTCCCAAGCGTCCATAAGGAGAGAGGAGAGAGGAGCCCAGTCTCCTAAGGCCCAAAAGGAGAGGAGCTCAGTGTCTCCTAAACATCCATAAGGAGAGAGGAGAGAGGAGCTCAGTGTCTCTAAGTGCCCCAAGGAGAGAGGAGAGGAGCTCAGTGTCTCAAGCGTCCTATGAGAGAGGAGAGAGGAGCCCAGTGTCACCTAGGCGTCCATAAGGAGAGAGGAGAGAGGAGCTCAGTGTAACCTAAGCGCCCATAAGGAGAGGAGAGGAGAGGAGCTCAGTGTCTCCTAAGCGTCCATAAGGAGAGGAGAGAGAGGAGAGCAGAGGAGAGGAGCTCAGTCTCCCTAAGCGCCCATAAGGAGAGAGAGGAGGAGAGCTCAGTGTCTCCCAAGCGCCCATAAGGAGAGAGGAGAGAGGAGCTCAGTGTATCCTAAGCGCCCATAAGGAGGAGAGGAGCTCAGTGTCCCCTATGCGCCCATAAGGAGAGAGGAGAGAGGAGCCCAGTGTCTCCTAAGCGTCCATAAGGAGAGAGGAGAGAGGAGCTCAGTGTCTCCTAAGCGTCCATAAGGAGAGAGGAGAGGAGAGGAGCCCAGTGTATCCTAAGCGCCCATAAGGAGAGAGGAGAGAGGAGCTCAGTGTCTCCTAAGCGCCCGTAAGGAGAGAGGAGAGAGGAGCTCAGTGTATCCTAACGGCCCATAAGGAGAGAGGAGAGGAGCTCAGTGTATCCTAAGCGTCCATAAGGAGAGAGGAGAGACTAGAGAGCTCAGTGTCTCCTAAGCGTCCATAAGGAGAGAGGAGAGAGGAGCCCAGTGTATCCTAAGCGCCCATAAGAAGAGAGGAGAGAGGGAGCTCAGTGTCTCCCTAAACGCCCATAAGGAGAGAGGAGAGGAGAGTGGAGCTCAGTGTCTCCTAAGCGTCCATAAGGGAGAGGAGAGGAGAGAGGAGCCCAGTGTATCCTAAGCTACCCATAAGGAGAGAGGAGAGAGAGCTCAGTGTATCCTAAGGCGTCCATAAGGAGGAGGAGAGAGGAGAGAGGAGAGAGGAGCTCAGTGTCTCAGCTCCATAAGGAGAGGAGAGGAGCTCAGTGTATCTCTAAGCGTCCATAAGGAGAGAGGAGAGAGAGAGCTCAGTGTATCCTAAGCGCCCATAAGGAGATAGTAGATGAGCCCAGTGTCTCCTAAGCGTCCATAAGGAGAGAGGAGAGAGGAGCCAGTCATAAGGAGAGAGAGGAGAGGAGCCAGTGTCTCCTAAGCGTCCATAAGGGAGAGAGGAGGAGAGAGGAGCTCAGTGTATCCTAAGCGCCCATAAGGAGAGAGGAGAGAGGAGCTCAGTGTCTCCTAAGTGCCATAAGGAGAGAGAGGAGAGAGGAGCTCAGTGTATCCTAAGCGTCCCATAAGGAGAGAGAGAGAGGAGCTCAGTGTATCCTAAGCGCCCATAAGGAGAGAGGAGAGGAGCTCAGTGTTCCTAAGCGTCCATAAGGAGAGAGAGAGAGCCCAGTGTATCCTAAGCGTCCATAAGGAAAGAGGAGAGAGAGAGGAGCTCAGTGTCCAAGCGTCCATAAGGAAAGAGGAGAGGAGGAGCCCAGTGTCTCCTAAAAACGTCCATAAGGAGAGAGGAGAGAGGAGCCCAGTGTATCCTAAGCGTCCATAAGGGAGAGAGGAGGAGAGAGGAGCCCAGTGTATCCTAAGTATCCATAAGGAGAGGAGAGGAGCTCAGTGTCTCCCAAGCATCCATAAGGAGAGGAGAGGGAGAGGAGAGAGGAGCTCAGTGTATCCTAAGTCCATAAGGAGAGAGGAGAGAGGTGCTCAGTGTCTCCTAAGCGTCCATAAGGAGAGAGGAGGAGAGGAGCTCAGTGTCTCCTAAGTCCCATAAGGAGAGGAGAGAGGAGCTCAGTGTCTCCTAAGCATCCATAAGGAGAGAGGAGAGGAGCTCAGTGTCCTCAAGCGTCCATAAGGAGAGAGGAGAGGCTCAGTGTATCTCTAAGCGTCCATAAGGAGAGAGGAGAGAGAGCCCAGTGTCTCCTAAGCGTCCATAAGGAGAGAGGAGAGGAGAGAGGAGCTCAGTGTCTCCTAAGCGTCCATAAGGAGAGGAGAGGAGCTCAGTGTCTCCTAATCGCCCATAAGGAGAGAGGAGAGAGGAGCTCAGTGTATCCCAAGCGTCCATAAGGAGAGAGGAGAGAGGAGCTCAGTGTATCCCAAGCGTCCATAAGGAGGGAGAGGAGCTCAGTGTATCCTAAACGTCCATAAGGAGAGGAGAGAGGAGCTCAGTGTATCCTAAGCGTCCATAAGGAGAGGAGAGGAGAGAGGAGCTCAGTGTCTCCTAAGCATCCATAAGGAGAGAGGAGATAGGACCTCAGTGTCTCCTAAGCGTCCTTAAGGAGGAGAGGAGGAGGAGCTCAGTGTCTCCTAAGCATCCATAAGGAGAGAGAGGGAGAGGAGAGGAGCCCAGTGTATCCTAAGCATCCATAAGGAGAGAGAGAGGAGCTCAGTGTCTCCTAAGCGTCCATAAGGAGAGAGGGAGAGAGGAGCTCAGTGTCTCCTAAGCGCCCATAAGGAGAGAGAGAGAGGGCTCAGTGTATCCTAAGCCGCCCATAAGGAGAGAGGAGGAGAGAGGAGCTCAGTGTTCCTAAGCGTCCATAAGGAGGAGAGAGGAGCTCAGTGTCTCCTAAGCGTCCATAAGGAGAGAGGAGAGAGGAGAGAGGAGCTCAGTGTATCCTAAGCGTCCATAAGGAGAGAGGAGCTCAGTGTATCCCAAGGTCCATAAGGAGAGAGGAGAGAGAGCTCAGTGTCTCCTAAGTCCATAAGGAGAGAGGAAAGAGGAGTCCAGTGTATCCTAAGCGTCCATAAGGAGAGAGGAGAGAGGAGCCCAGTGTATCCTAAGCATCCATAAGGAGAGAGGAGAGGAGCTCAGTGTATCCTAAGCGTCCATAAGGAGAGAGGAGAGGAGAGAGGAGCTCAGTATCTCTAAGCATCCAGAAGGAGAGAGGAGAGAGGAGCTCAGTGTATGCTAAGCGTCCAGAAGGAGAGAGGAGAGCTCAGTGTCTCTAAGCGCCCATAAGGAGAGAGGAGAGAGGAGCTCAGTGTATCCTAAGTCCATAAGGAGAGAGGAGAGGCTCAGTGGAGGAGAGGAGCTCAGCCTAAGCGCCCATAAGAGAGAGAGGAGTCAGTGTCTCCCAAGCGTCCATAGGAGGGAGAGGAGAGAGGAGCCCAGTGTATCCTAAGTCCATAAGGAGAGAGGAGAGAGGAGCTCAGTGTATCCTCAAGCGTCCATAAGGAGAGAGGAGAGTAGAGGAGCTCAGTGTATCCTAAACCAACCATAAGGAGAGAGGAGCCTCAGTGTCTCAGAGGAGCCCAGAAGCGTCCATAAGGAGAGAGGAGAGGCTCAGTATCCTAAGCATCCATAAGGAGAGGAGAGGAGAGGAGCTCAGTGTATCCTAAATGTCCATAAGGAGAGAGGAGGAGAGAGGAGCTCAGTGTCTCCAAACCATAAGGAGAGGAGAGAGGAGCTCAGTGTCCATAAGGAGAGGAGGAGGAGAGAGAGCTCAGTGTATCCTAAGCGTCCAAGGAGAGAGGAGGAGAGAGGAGCTCAGTGTATCCTAAGCATCCATAAGGAGAGAGAGGAGGAGAGGAGCTCAGTGTATCCTAAGCGCCCATAAGGAGAGAGAGGAGAGAGGAGATCACTGTCTCCTAAGCACCCATAAGGAGAGGAGAGAGGAGGAGCTCAGTGTATCCTAAGCGTCCATAAGGAGAGAGTGAGAGAGAGAGAGGGAGAGAGGAGAGATCAGTGTCTCCTAAGCATCCATAAGGGAGAGAGTAGAGATGAGCTCAGTGTCTCCTAAGCGTCCATAAGGAGAGAGGAGGAGCCAGTGTCTCCTAAGACGTCCATAAGGAGAGAGGAGAGGAGAGCTCAGTGTATCCTAAAACGTCCATAAGGAGAGAGAAGAGAGAGGAGCTCAGTGTCTCCTAAGCATCCATAAGGAGAGGAGAGAGAGAGAGGGCTCAGTGTCTCCTAAACGTCCATAAGGAGAGAGAGGAGAGGAGCTCAGTGTCTCTAAGCGTCATAAGGAGAGAGGAGTCAGTAAGCGTCCATAAGGAGAGAGAGGAGCCCAGTGTATCCTAAGTGTCCATAAGGAGAGAGGAGAGGAGAGAGGAGATCAGTGTATCCTAAGCGTCCCATAAGGAGAGAGGAGGAATCCTAAGCGCCCATAAGGAGAGAGGAGAGAGGAGCTCAGTGTCTCCTAAGGCGTCCATAGGAGAGAGGAGAGGAGAGAGGAGCTCAGTGTCTCCTAAGGCGTCCATAAGGAGAGAGAGAGAGAGGAGCTCAGTGTCTCCTAAGCATCCATAAGGAGAGAGAGAGAGAGGAGCTCAGTGTCTCCAAGCGTCCATAAGGAGAGAGAGGAGAGGAGCTCAGTGTATCCTAAGCGTCCATAAGGAGAGAGGAGAGGCTCAGTGTATCCTAAGCGTCCATAAGGAGAGAGGAGAGAGGAGCTCAGTGTATCCTAAGCGCCCATAAGGAGAGAGGAGAGGAGCTCAGTGTCTCTAAGCGTCCATAAGGAGAGAGGAGGAGGAGTCAGTGTCTCCTAAGCCCATAAGGAGGAGAGGAGAGAGGAGCCCAGTCCTAAGCGCCCATAAGGGAGAGAGGAGAGAGAGCTCAGTGTCCTCATAAGGAGGAGAGGAGCTCAGTATTCCTAAGCGTCCATAAGGAGAGAGGAGAGCTCAGTGTATCCTAAGCCCATAAGGAGAGGGAGAGAGAGGAGCCCAGTGCATCCTAAACCCATAAGGAGAGAGGAGAGAGGAGCTCAGTGTATCCTAAGCGTCCATAAGGAGAGAGGAGAGGAGAGGAGAGAGGAGAGGAGCCCAGTGTCCTAATCCATAAGGAGAGAGGAGAGGAGCCCAGTGTATCCTAAGCATTCATAAGGAGAGAGGAGAGGAGGAGCTCAGTGTCCTAATCATACGGAGTGAGGAGAGGAGAGAGGAGCTCAGTGTATCCTAAGCGGGCATAAGGAGAGAGGAGAGGGAGCTCAGTGTATCCTAAGTCCATAAGGAGAGAGGAGAGAGGAGCTCAGTGTATCCTAAGGCCCATAAGGAGAGGAGGCTCAGTGTATCCTAAGCGTCCATAAGGAGAGAGGAGAAGCGCCCATAAGGAGAGAGGAGAGGAGAGGGCTCAGTGATAAGGAGAGAGGAGAGAGGAGCTCAGTGTCTCCTAAGCGTCCATCAGGAGAGAGAGGAGAGAGGAGGCTCAGTGTATCCTAAGCCCATAAGGAGAGGAGAGGAGCTCAGTGTCTCCTAAGCGTCCATAAGGAGAGAGAGAGGGAGGGAGGAGAGAGAGAGGCCAGTGTATCCTAAGCCCATAAGGAGAGAGGAGGAGAGAGGAGCTCAGTGTATCCTAAGCCCATAAGGAGAGAGGAGAGGAGCTCAGTGCATCCTAAGCGTCCATAAGGAGAGGAGAGGAGAGAGGCACAGTGTATCCTAAGCGTCCATAAGGAGAGAGAGGAGAGGAGAGAGAGGAGCTCAGTGCATCTAAGCCCATAAGGAGAGGAGAGGGCTCAGTGTCTAGTCCATAAGGAGAGAGGAGAGAGGAGCTCAGTGTTCCTAAGCCATAAGGAGAGAGGAGAGGAGAGAGGAGCTCAGTGTCTCCTAAGTCCATAAGGAGAGAGGAGAGGAGAGAGAGCCAGTGTATCCTAAGCGTCCATAAGGAGAGAGGGAGCTCAGTGTCTCCTAAGCGCCCATAAGGAGAGAGAGAGGAGCTCAGTGTCTCCTAAGCGTCCATAAGGAGAGAGGAGGAGAGGAGCTCAGTGTATCCTAAGCATCCAAAAGGAGAGAGGAGAGGAGCACAGTGACTCCTAAGCGGCCATAAGGAGAGAGGAGCGCTCAGTGTCTCCTAAGCGTCCATAAGAGAGAGGAGAGGAGCTCAGTGTATCCTAAGGTCCATAAGGAGAGAGGAGAGGCTCAGTGTATCCTAAGCATCCATAAGGAGAGAGAGAGAGAGAGAGGGAGCTCAGTGTATCCTAAACGTCCATAAGGAGAGAGGAGAGAGGAGCTCAGTGTATCCTAAACGCCCATAAGGAGAGAGGAGCTCAGTGTCTCCACGTCCATAAGGAGAGGAGAGGAGAGAGCCTCAGTGTATCCTAAGCATCCATAAGGAGAGGAGCTCAGTGCATCCTAAGCGTCCATAAGGAGAGAGGAGAGAGGAGCTCAGTGTCTCCTAAGCGTCCATAAAGAGAGAGGAGAGGAGAGGAGAGAGGAGCTCAGTGTCTCCTAAGCGTCCATAAGGAGAGAGGAGAGAGGAGCTCAGTGTCTCCTAAGCGTCCATAAGGAGAGAGGAGAGGAGAGAGGAGCTCAGTGTATCCTAAGCGTCCATAAGGAGAGAGGAGAGGAGAGGAGCTCAGTGTATCCTAAGCGTCCATAAGGAGAGAGGAGAGAGAGCTCAGTGTATCCTAAGCGTCCATAAGGAGAGAGGAGAGCAGTGTATCCTACGCATCCATAAGGAGAGGAGAGAGGAGCTCAGTGTATCCTAAGCGTCCATAAGGAGAGGAGAGAGGAGCCCAGTGTATCCTAAGCGTCCATAAGGAGAGAGGAGAGAGGAGGTCCATAAGGAGAGAGAGAGGAGCTCAGTGTCTCCTAAGCGTCCATAAGGAGAGAGGAGAGGAGCTCAGTGTCTCCTAAGCGTCCATAAGGAGAGAGGAGAGAGGAGCTCAGTGTATCCTAAGCGTCCATAAGGAGAGAGGAGAGAGGAGCTCAGTGTCCTAAGTGTCCATAAGGGAGAGAGGAGAGAGGAGCTCAGTGTCCTAAGCGTCCATAAGGAGAGAGGGAGAGGAGGAGAGCTCAGTGTCTCCTAAGCGTCCATAAGGAGAGAGGAGAGGAGAGAGGAGCTCAGTGTATCCTAAGCGTCCATAAGGAGAGAGGAGAGAGGAGCTCAGTGTATCCTAAGCATCCATAAGGAGAGGAGAGAGGAGCTCAGTGTCTCCTAAGCGTCCATAAGGAGAGAGGAGAGAGGAGCTCAGTGTATCCTAAGCGTCCATAAGGAGAGAGGAGAGCTCAGTGTCTCCTAAGCATCCATAAGGAGAGAGGAGAGAGAGCTCAGTGTATCCTAGAGGTCCATAAGGAGAGAGGAGAGAGGAGCTCAGTGTCTCCTAAGCGTCCATAAGGAGAGAGGAGAGAGGAGCCCAGTGATTCCTCAGCACCCATAAGGAGAGAGGAGAGGAGCTCAGTGTCTCCTGCGCCCATAAGGAGAGAGGAGAGAGGAGCTCAGTGTCTCCTAAGCGTCCATAAGGAGAGAGGAGAGAGGAGCTCAGTGTATCCTAAGCCCATAAGGAGAGAGGAGAGAGGAGCTCAGTGTATCCTAAGCGTCCATAAGGAGAGGAGAGGAGAGGAGCTCAGTGTCTCCTAAGCGTCCATAAGGAGAGGAGAGAGGAGCTCAGTGCATCCTAAGCGTCCATAAGGAGAGAGAGAGAGGAGCTCAGTGTATCCTAAGCGCCCATAAGGAGAGAGGAGAGGAGCTCAGTGTATCCTAAGCGTCCATAAGGAGAGAGGAGAGAGGAGCTCAGTGTCTCCTAAGCGCCCATAAGGAGAGAGGAGCGCAGTGTCTCCTCAGCGGCCATAAGGAGAGAGGAGAGAGGTGTATCCTAAGCGTCCATAAGGAGAGAGGAGAGGAGCTCAGTGTACCCTAAGCGTCCATAAGGAGAGAGAGGAGAGGAGCACTGTGTTTCCTAAGCGTCCATAAGGAGAGAGGAGAGAGGAGCTCAGTATCCCTAAGGCCCATAAGGAGAGAGGAGAGGAGAGCTCAGTGTCTCCTAAGCGTCCATAAGGAGAGAGGAGAGAGGAGCTCAGTGTCTCCTAAGCGTCCATAAGGAGAGAGGAGAGAGGAGCTCAGTGTCCCAAGGTCCATAAGGAGAGAGGAGAGAGGAGCTCAGTGTCTCCTAAGCGTCCATAAGGAGAGAGAGAGAGGAGCTCAGTGTCTCCTAAGCCCATAAGGAGAGAGGAGAGAGGAGCTCAGTGTATCCTAAGCGTCCATAAGGAGAGGGGAGGAGAGCCAGTGCATCCTAAGCATCCATAAGGAGAGAGAGGAGAGAGGAGCTCAGTGTCTCCTAAGCGTCCATAAGGAGAGAGAGGAGAGAGGAGAGAGGAGCTCAGTATATCCTAAGCGTCCATAAGGAGAGAGGAGAGAGGAGCTCAGTGTCTCCTAAGCATCCATAAGGAGAGAGGAGAGAGGAGCTCAGTGTCTCCTAAGCGTCCATAAGGAGAGGAGAGAGGAGCTCAGTGTCTCCTAAGCATCCATAAGGAGAGAGGAGAGGATCTCAGTGCATCCTAAGCGTCCATAAGGAGAGAGGAGAGAGGAGCTCAGTATCCTAAGCCCATAAGGAGAGAGGAGAGAGGAGCTCAGTGTCTCCTAAGCGTCCATAAGGAGAGAGGAGAGAGAGCCTCAGTGTCCTAAGCATCCATAAGGAGAGGAGGAGAGGAGCTCAGTGTATCCTAAGTGTCCATAAGGAGAGAGGAGAGGAGCTCAGTGTATCCTAAGCGTCCATAAGGAGAGAGGAGAGAGGAGCTCAGTGTCTCCTAAGCGTCCATAAGGAGAGAGGAGAGGAGAGCTCAGTGTCTCCTAAACATCCATAAGGAGAGAGGAGAGAGGAGCTCAGTGTATCCTAAGCGTCCATAAGGAGAGAGGAGAGGAGAGGAGAGAGGAGCTCAGTGTCTCCTAAGCGTCCATAAGGAGAGAGGAGAGGAGGTCTGTTGTGACATTATTTTCACGCCAACATTACCAGCAGTAATATGAGTTGTGGAGGTTATTGAGGTCAAATGAATGAGGAAATGTCTCAACATCTTTTTGCGGAAACGGCCGGTCGAATCTCTTAGAGAAGTCCTGGCCCCATCAGGACCCCATCAGGGCCCCATCAGGACCCCATCAGGACCCCATCAGGACCCCATCAGGGCCCCATCAGGGCCCCATCAGGGCACACGTTTTGATGTATTTTGTTGTGTGTGCTGGCAACATTGTGGGAGGAGTTACCCGACAAACTTTGTATGGAAGAAGGAGAATGAGCAGGATACAGTAAGCCCAGAGGAGGCTGTGGCTGCAATGACTAGCAGGTGATTTGTGGTAATATATCAAACTGTATCCAACCACAGGAAGTTGAGTGCAGAAGAACAAGTAAGAAAAAGCAATTAAGCAAAATTATAAATAATCAACCAGGCACAAAAAAACAACTGCACACGTTGCAGGAAAGCATCATTATTGAGATTAATGCTAACTTTAACAATTCTCTCCTGAACACATTTTTTTGTACTTAATATATAAATTGTTACTAATGTATATGTAAACAAATGTAGTCAAATTCATATGCATTGTTTCATCTACGTAATATTTCAACAATCAGACACATCTCAAAAGGATGCAGATAAACTGGTTCACACGTTTGTTACTTCTAGACTGGATTACGGCAACTCCTTTTTATCAGGCTGCTCTACAAGTCTCTTAGGTCAACTCCTTATTATCAGGCTGCTCTATAAGTCTCTTAGGTCAACTCCTTATTATCAGGCTGCTCTATAAGTCTCTTAGGTCAACTCCTTATTATCAGGCTGCTCTATAAGTCACTTAGGTCAACTCCTTATTATCAGGCTGCTCTATAAGTCTCTTAGGTCAACTCCTTATTATCAGGCTGCTCTATAGTCACTTGGGTCAACTGGAGGCTTGTGGTGCCATCATTGTCACTGGAGTCAGCCCTTGTTGCTTGGAGGGCTTGTGGTGCCATTATCACTGGGTGGTACATACACTCTGGAGCAGCTTGGATACCATGTGCACCCCACTAGAGAGCTTGGCCGCCATGTTACTTACTCAGGAATTTGTGGTGTCATATTGCCCCACTGGGAGCTTGTAGTACTCGTTACCCACTAGAGACATGCCAACTAGAGCTTGAGTGCCATGTTACTTACTAGAGACTTGGTACCATATTACCCACTGGGGCTTAGCATGTTACTGGAGACATGGTACCATGTTACCCCACTAGAGCTTGTGGTACCATGTTGCCCCACTAGAGAGCTTGTGGTACCATGTTACCCCACCAGAGAGCTTGTAGTACCATGTTGCCCACTAGGTTGTGGTGTGTTGCACTGGAGAGCTCATGGTACCATTATTTGCCCACTGGGGCTTGTGGTACCATATTGCCCACTCAGAGGCTTGTAGTACCATGTGCCCCACTAGAGGCTTGTAGTGCCATGTTACCCCACTAGAGAGTTTGTAGTGCCATGTTGCCCCACTGGAGCTTGTGGTACCATGTTGCCTTACTAGAGGCTTGCAGTGCCATGTTGCCCACTGGAGAGGCTGTGGTATGTGTTGCCACTGGGTTGTGGGTGTATTTACAGTGCCCCACTAGAGAGCTTGTGGTACCATGTTACCACTAGAGGCTTGTGGTACCATGTTGCCCCACTAGAGGCTTGTGGTACATATTGCGCTTGTAGTGCCATGTTACCCCCACTAGAGGCTTGTGGTGCCATGTTACCCACTAGGACTTGTGGTACCATGTGCCACTTGTACCATGTTGCCCCACTAGAACGTGGTACCATATTACCACTAGAGCATGTGTGTTGCCCCCACTAGAGAGCTTGTGGTACCATGTTGCCCACTAGAGCATGTAGTACCATGTGCCCTGGAGACTTGTGGTACCATGTTACCCACTGGAAGCGTGCCATGTTGCCCCACTGGGAAGCTTGTGGTGCCATGTTGCCCACTGGGAGCTTGGTACATGTTCTCCACTAGAACTTGGTGCCATGTTACCCCACTGGAGGCTTGGTGCCATGTTACCCACTAGGGGCTTGTAGTGCCATGTTGCCCACTGGAGAGCTGCCTCTCGTGCCCGCCTCATCTAACCTTGGACATTCTCCTCTGGCTGTTGCTCCTTTCCATCTCAGCTTCTTCTGATCCAGGTGGTACGTTGGCCAGCAGGCGGTGGTCAGTATGTTTCAGCGGACTGTGCTCTGCACTTTAAATCTTTTAAGTTACTTGTGTGCCGTGCTGTTGCGCATTTACCCCACTAGAGAGCTTGTAGTACCATGTTACCCCACTAGAGGGCTTGTAGTACCATATTACCCACTAGAGGGCTTGTAGTACCATGTTACCCCACTAGAGGGCTTGTAGTACCATGTTACCCCACTAGAGAGCTTGTAGTACCATGTTACCCCACTAGATAGCTTGTAGTACCATGTTACCCCACTAGAGAGTTTGTAGTACCATGTTGCCCCACTAGAGAGGTTGTAGTACCATGTTACCCCACTAGAGAGCTCATAGTACCATGTTACCCCACTAGAGAGCTTGTAGTACCATATTACCCCACTAGAGAGCTTGTAGTACCATGTTACCCCACTAGAGAGCTTGTAGTACCATATTACCCCACTAGAGAGTTTGTAGTACCATGTTACCCCACTAGAGGGCTTGTAGTACCATGTTACCCCACTAGATAGCTTGTAGTACCATGTTACCCCACTAGAGAGCTTGTAGTACCATGTTACCCCACTAGAGAGCTTGTAGTACCATGTTACCCCACTAGAGAGCTCATAGTACCATGTTACCCCACTAGAGAGCTTGTAGTACCATATTACCCCACTAGAGAGCTTGTAGTACCATGTTACCCCACTAGAGAGCTTGTAGTACCATATTACCCCACTAGAGAGCTTGTAGTACCATGTTACCCCACTAGAGAGCTTGTAGTACCATGTTACCCCACTAGAGAGCTTGTAGTACCATGTTACCCCACTAGAGAGCTTGTAGTACCATGTTACCCCACTAGAGAGCTTGTAGTACCATATTACCCCACTAGAGAGCTTGTAGTACCATGTTACCCCACTAGAGAGCTTGTAGTACCATGTTACCCCACTAGAGAGCTTGTAGTACCATATTACCCCACTAGAGAGCTTGTAGTACCATGTTACCCCACTAGAGAGCTTGTAGTACCATGTTACCCCACTAGAGAGCTTGTAGTACCATGTTACCCCACTAGAGAGCTTGTAGTACCATATTACTCCACTAGAGAGCTTGTAGTACCATGTTACCCCACTAGAGAGCTTGTAGTACCATGTTACCCCACTAGAGAGCTTGTAGTACCATATTGCCCCACTAGAGAGCTGCCTCACTAAATGCGGGGCTACTACTCAGGACAAGCTACTCCCACTCCCCCCCATGAGAACGGGAGTGGAGGAGGGGGCTCTGGGGTCGGCCGGGACGGCAAAGGGGACGAGGAGCTGGAGCCATTCGGGACGGGGAACTGGGAACTGGGACCGGCCAGTATGCCAACGGGACCCGGGGGAACTGGAGCCGGCGACGGGACCCGGGATCAGGGAGCAGCGCCAGCTGCTCGAGGGCGTAGGTCTGCCTCCAGACTGGTCCTGGAGCGCCTCCAGGAGCTGGCGGTTAGCCTCCGCCTGGTCCCGCCTCATCACTGCGACCCACCACAGCATCTAACCTACCGGATGAACGTCTCCTCTGGCTGTTGCTCCTCTTTCCATCTGCTTCTTCAATCCAGGTGGCCCCACGTTGGGCTCCAGTGCGACAGGATTCGTTGCCGTCACCCGTAGGGTCCCCCCCCAAAGCACCAGAAGGATTCGCCAACAGCGAGGTGGTAGTACGTAATATGCTTTATTTCAGCAGACTGTGCTCTGCTCACTCCTCCCCTCCCTCCATCTCCCCTCCAGCTTATGTAGCTGAGGGCTAATCACACAGATGCCCCACATCTGGGGCCAATTAGGCCCATTTGTGGCACCTGTCCCCGAGCCACTCCCCCACACACCTCCAGTCATTGTATTAGATTATGAATAAAAACAAGCCACACTTTAAATCTTTTTGTCACTTTTTGTCTCTTTACTCAGTTTTAGTTTGAAACATCCATGAACATTATGCAGATTTCTCAAATAGCATACGCCCCTCACCTTCAGGACAGAAATCTGCAGGGAGAAAGACAAAAAGAAATGAGTTCCTCTGTCGTCACTTCTTGTCACCGTTGAATGGTCTGAAGGTGAAGCACCGTTCTTGGGGTCCTGGATGAAGTCTGGTTCTCTGTTGAAGCCGAAGCAGCTCGCCTGCTTCCTGAAGTCTTCCATGTCAGAGTCCTTCAAGGTCGTTCCTCTAGCTGGAGACAACACAGGATGAATGCTTCAGATATGAAATGTGTTTGAGTTTAAGTCGACATGTTTCCTCTCAGACTTCTTACACATCAGATAAAGAGCATGGACGTTGATCTTCTCCGCTGTGACGTTGTTCTTGAAGTTCATCTCGGTGAGGAACTTGTCCAGGTTGGTGCCGGTGCTGTTGATGTTCATGAGCAGACAGCCGTCGCAGGACGGCAGCAGGTGGAACACCGACGTCATGTTGGCAACTGAGGAACGTGAGATGAAACTTTAGAAGCAGCTGAAGTCAGCAGGACGATGAGTGTGAAGCAGCTTTTAATAATCAGAAACACGATCTCTCCGCTGGATTCTCTGACAGAACTAACACAACGATTTAGAAGCTCCAGCGTGGTGCTGATCAGGTCACATTAATATTAGAACTTACTGGACGTTGATCCAGTATTGCCGTCAATAGTAAAGTTGGACCTTAAAGACATACATGTTCCATTTCTGAGAAAAGAGAAAAGAGGAAGAGTTGAGTTCATCTTCTGACATCATGTAAAACTTCTCCTCCATGTTTGCTTGTAAAGTTAAGATTCCTCCCACTGAGGAACACCGAGGGATCCGTTGGAAAGCTCTGTCGGGTTTAGGGTGTCCTTCCAGTGGATAAAACAGACTAAAGTGCCCTTTAGGGCGTCCTTCAAAAGGTGAAAACATTTTAATGGTAACAATTTCAACGTGTATTTTGATTATCTATAACGTCCAGAGTTGATTCTGTTGTGTATTTGTACGTCGTTAACAACTCACAACTTGCTGTATGTCGTCGCAGCAACGGTGTCGGGGCTGGAGGGGGAGGGGTGCCCGTCCATCCAGTAGCTTTCAGTGAACATCAGGATGTTGTTGTAGACTTCATTATCAGTGTAACCAGAGAGGAAGTTAAACCTGCCGTACAGCTGCACACAGACAGGAAGTCAGTTAGTGGCAACAGACACATCATTCAATACCATACAGGGTAACATCACTATACCATAGAGGACTAGAACCAAACAGGGTAACATCACTATACCATAGAGGACTAGAACCAAACAGGGTAACATCACTATACCATAGAGGACTAGAACCAAACAGGGTAACATCACTATACCATAGAGGACTAGAACCATACAGGGTAACATCACTATACCATAGAGGACGAGAACCATACAGGGTAACATCACTATACCATAGAGGACTAGAACCATACAGGGTAACATCACTATACCATAGAGGACTAGAACCATACAGGGTAACATCACAATACCATAGAGGACGAGAACCATACAGGGTAACATCACTATACCATAGAGGACTAGAACCATACAGGGTAACATCACTATACCATAGAGGACTAGAACCAATACAGGGTAACATCACTATACCACTAGAGGACTAGAACCATACAGGGTAACATCACTATACCATAGAGGACTAGAACCATACAGGGTAACATCACTATACCATAGAGGACTAGAACCATACAGGGTAACATCACTATACCATAGAGGACTAGAACCATACAGGGTAACATCACTATACCATAGAGGACTAGAACCATACAGGGTAACATCACTATACCATAGAGGACTAGAACCATACAGGGTAACATCACTATACCATAGAGGACTAGAACCAATACAGGGTAACATCACTATACCATAGAGGACTAGAACCATGCAGGGTAACATCACTATACCATAGAGGACTAGAACCATGCAGGGTAACATCACTATACCATAGAGGACTAGAACCATACAGGGTAACATCACTATACCATAGAGGACTAGAACCATACAGGGTAACATCACTATACCATAGAGGACTAGAACCATACAGGGTAACATCACTATACCATAGAGGACTAGAACCATACAGGGTAACATCACTATACCATAGAGGACTAGAACCATACAGGGTAACATCACTATACCATAGAGGACTAGAACCATACAGGGTAACATCACTATACCATAGAGGACTAGAACCATACAGGGTAACATCACTATACCATAGAGGACTAGAACCATACAGGGTAACATCACTATACCATAGAGGACTAGAACCATACAGGGTAACATCACTATACCATAGAGGACTAGAACCATACAGGGTAACATCACTATACCATAGAGGACTAGAACCATACAGGGTAACATCACTATACCATAGAGGACTAGAACCATACAGGGTAACATCACTATACCATAGAGGACTAGAACCATACAGGGTAACATCACTATACCATAGAGGACTAGAACCATACAGGGTAACATCACTATACCATAGAGGACTAGAACCATACAGGGTAACATCACTATACCATAGAGGACTAGAACCATGCAGGGTAACATCACTATACCATAGAGGACTAGAACCATACAGGGTAACATCACTATACCATAGAGGACTAGAACCATACAGGGTAACATCACTATACCATAGAGGACTAGAACCATACAGGGTAACATCACTATACCATAGAGGACTAGAACCATACAGGGTAACATCACTATACCATAGAGGACTAGAACCATACAGGGTAACATCACTATACCATAGAGGACTAGAACCATACAGGGTAACATCACTATACCATAGAGGACTAGAACCATGCAGGGTAACATCACTATACCATAGAGGACTAGAACCATACAGGGTAACATCACTATACCATAGAGGACTAGAACCATGCAGGGTAACATCACTATACCATAGAGGACTAGAACCATACAGGGTAACATCACTATACCATAGAGGACTAGAACCATGCAGGGTAACATCACTATACCACCAGAGGACTAGAACCATACAGGGTAACATCACTATACCATAGAGGACTAGAACCATGCAGGGTAATATCACTATACCACCAGAGGACTAGAACCATACAGGGTAACATCACTATACCATAGAGGACTAGAACCATGCAGGGTAACATCACTATACCATAGAGGACTAGAACCATACAGGGTAACATCACTATACCATAGAGGACTAGAACCATACAGGGTAACATCACTATACCATAGAGGACTAGAACCATACAGGGTAACATCACTATACCACTAGAGGACTAGAACCATACAGGGTAACATCACTATACCATAGAGGACTAGAACCATACAGGGTAACATCACTATACCACTAGAGGACTAGAACCATACAGGGTAACATCACTATACCATAGAGGACTAGAACCATACAGGGTAACATCACTATACCATAGAGGACTAGAACCATACAGGGTAACATCACTATACCATAGAGGACTAGAACCATACAGGGTAACATCACTATACCATAGAGGACTAGAACCATACAGGGTAACATCACTATACCATAGAGGACTAGAACCATACAGGGTAACATCACTATACCACTAGAGGACTAGAACCATACAGGGTAACATCACTATACCATAGAGGACTAGAACCATACAGGGTAACATCACTATACCATAGAGGACTAGAACCATACAGGGTAACATCACTATACCATAGAGGACTAGAACCATACAGGGTAACATCACTATACCATAGAGGACTAGAACCATACAGGGTAACATCACTATACCATAGAGGACTAGAACCATACAGGGTAACATCACTATACCATAGAGGACTAGAACCATACAGGGTAACATCACTATACCATAGAGGACTAGAACCATACAGGGTAACATCACTATACCATAGAGGACTAGAACCATGCAGGGTAACATCACTATACCATAGAGGACTAGAACCATACAGGGTAACATCACTATACCATAGAGGACTAGAACCATACAGGGTAACATCACTATACCATAGAGGACTAGAACCATGCAGGGTAACATCACTATACCATAGAGGACTAGAACCATACAGGGTAACATCACTATACCATAGAGGACTAGAACCATACAGGGTAACATCACTATACCATAGAGGACTAGAACCATACAGGGTAACATCACTATACCATAGAGGACTAGAACCATACAGGGTAACATCACTATACCATAGAGGACTAGAACCATGCAGGGTAACATCACTATACCATAGAGGACTAGAACCATACAGGGTAACATCACTATACCATAGAGGACTAGAACCATGCAGGGTAACATCACTATACCATAGAGGACTAGAACCATACAGGGTAACATCACTATACCATAGAGGACTAGAACCATACAGGGTAACATCACTATACCATAGAGGACTAGAACCATACAGGGTAACATCACTATACCATAGAGGACTAGAACCATACAGGGTAACATCACTATACCATAGAGGACTAGAACCATACAGGGTAACATCACTATACCATAGAGGACTAGAACCATACAGGGTAACATCACTATACCATAGAGGACTAGAACCATGCAGGGTAACATCACTATACCATAGAGGACTAGAACCATACAGGGTAACATCACTATACCATAGAGGACTAGAACCATACAGGGTAACATCACTATACCATAGAGGACTAGAACCATACAGGGTAACATCACTATACCATAGAGGACTAGAACCATACAGGGTAACATCACTATACCATAGAGGACTAGAACCATACAGGGTAACATCACTATACCACTAGAGGACTAGAACCATACAGGGTAACATCACTATACCATAGAGGACTAGAACCATACAGGGTAACATCACTATACCATAGAGGACTAGAACCATACAGGGTAACATCACTATACCATAGAGGACTAGAACCATACAGGGTAACATCACTATACCATAGAGGACTAGAACCATACAGGGTAACATCACTATACCACTAGAGGACTAGAACCATACAGGGTAACATCACTATACCATAGAGGACTAGAACCATACATAACATCACTATACCATAGAGGACTAGAACCATACAGGGTAACATCACTATACCATAGAGGACTAGAACCATACAGGGTAACATCACTATACCATAGAGGACTAGAACCATACAGGGTAACATCACTATACCACTAGAGGACTAGAACCATACAGGGTAACATCACTATACCATAGAGGACTAGAACCATACAGGGTAACATCACCATACCATAGAGGACTATAACCATACAGGGTAACATCACTATACCATAGAGAACTAGAACCATACAGGGTAACATCACTATACCATAGAGGACTAGAACCATACAGGGTAACATCACTATACCACTCGAGGACTAGAACCATACAGGGTAACATCACTATACCATAGAGGACTAGAACCATACAGGGTAACATCACTATACCATAGAGGACTAGAACCATACAGGGTAACATCACTATACCACTAGAGGACTAGAACCATACAGGGTAACATCACTAGACCATAGAGGACTAGAACCATACAGGGTAACATCACTATACCATAGAGGACTAGAACCATACAGGGTAACATCACTATACCATAGAGGACTAGAACCATACAGGGTAACATCACTATACCATAGAGGACTAGAACCATACAGGGTAGGAAGAACTTCCCAAATATCTGAATTGTGCTTCCGTGCTGACGCCTCGTGGACCAGATGAAGACTTACCGTGGAGGGCTCCAGGGACAAAGGCGTCATCAGAGGCCGGCACTCTTCGGGTGTCAGAGCCCAGCTGCTCGCCAACAGCCCGGCGGCCAGGAGAAGAGAGCTGAGCCTCAGAGTCATGATGTCCAGCTGTGGAGGATCTCAGGAGACAGCTGCTCGTCTCAGAGGTAGCGATGACTGAGGCTCAGCCGGCTGCTCAGTCTTTTAAGAAGCTCGGTTTCCCCCAGAAGTCACAGCCTCGGACGTCTCCAGAATGAGGTCAGACATGTTTGCCAACAGGTCCAAAGGGTCCATCAGGTGAAGGACTTGATAACATCTGTGGATTCACTCCAAAGGGTACGGCCCCTTCATGCACCGCACACAGTGGGCTGGGGTCCGATCCTCTGCCCTCAAGCTTCCAAAACAAATACTGAATTTGTGATGGTAGCCTGTTCGAGAAATATCGATGTTGTCTGTTGGAGAAACATTAATAATCGGAAGTGTAGGACTAATAAGGACACTGGGCTTCGGTTAACCCCGGTATTCTACGTTTTAAAAAGCTTTGCCCCAGAATTAGTGATGCAATGTTTGCCGTAACTTCAGGTTGTGTGTAGGACTAATAAGGACACGGGATTAATCATTCACCGATTTGTTCAATAGTCTTTGGCCGACATCACTTAGAAATAAACTGAGTATATGTTGCCGGCCTCAAGCCTCAGGGAACCGGGTCCAGTTGAGAACTGAAGACAGGAGAACAGAACAATAGATGTCAAGTGACCAGATGAACAATATGACAGCATTACAGCACATCCAATGAATATTAGAAGTTCTTATCAGCACTAAGGTCAAACAAGACCAGTACAGAGAGGAGTCCTCTATCAGGACTAAGGTCTAACAAGACCAGTACAGAGAGGAGTCCTCTATCAGCACTAAGGTCTACCTAGACCAGTACAGAGATGAGTCCTCTATCAGCACTAAGGTCTAACAAGACCAGTACAGAGAGGAGTCCTCTATCAGCACTAAGGTCTAACAAGACCAGTACAGAGAGGAGTCATCTATCAGCACTAAGGTCTAACAAGACCAGTACAGAGATGAGTCCTCTATCAGGACTAAGGTCTAACAAGACCAGTACAGAGATGAGTCCTTTATCAGGACTAAGGTCGAACAAGACCAGTACAGAGATGAGTCCTCTATCAGGACTAAGGTCGAACAAGACCAGTACAGAGATGAGTCCTCTATCAGCACTAAGGTCGAACAAGACCAGTACAGAGATGAGTCCTCTATCAGGACTAAGGTCTAACAAGACCAGTCCAGAGATTAGTCCTCTATCAGCACTAAGGTCTAACAAGACCAGTAGAGATGAGTCCTCTATCAGCACTAAGGTCTAACAAGACCAGGACAGAGATGAGTCCTCTATCAGCACTAAGGTCGAACAAGACCAGTACAGAGATGAGTCCTCTATCAGCACTAAGGTCTAACAAGACCAGTACAGAGATGAGTCCTCTATCAGCACTAAGGTCTAACAAGACCAGTAGAGATGAGTCCTCTATCAGCACTAAGGTCTAACAAGACCAGTACAGAGAGGAGTCCTCTATCAGGACTAAGGTCTAACAAGACCAGTACAGAGAGGAGTCCTCTATCAGCACTAAGGTCTAACAAGACCAGGACAGAGAGGAGTCCTCTATCAGCACTAAGGTCTAACAAGACCAGTACAGAGATGAGTCCTCTATCAGGACTAAGGTCTAACTAGACCAGTACAGAGATGAGTCCTCTATCAGGACTAAGGTCTAACTAGACCAGTACAGAGAGGAGTCCTCTATCAGCACTAAGGTCTAACAAGACCAGAACAGAGAGGAGTCCTCTATCAGCACTAAGGTCTAACTAGACCAGTACAGAGAGGAGTCCTCTATCAGCACTAAGGTCTAACAAGACCAGTACAGAGATGAGTCCTCTATCAGGACTAAGGTCTAACAAGACCAGTACAGAGAGGAGTCCTCTATCAGGACTAAGGTCTAACTAGACCAGTACAGAGATGAGTCCTCTATCAGCACTAAGGTCTAACAAGACCAGTACAGAGATGAGTCCTCTATCAGCACTAAGGTCTAACAAGACCCAGGACAGAGCCTTGAGGGACCCCATTAGTGAGAGGAAGAAGAGGGGACCCAGGATAGAGCCTTGAGGGACCCCAGTAGTGAGGGGAAGAAGAGGGGACCCAGGATAGAGCCTTGAGGGACCCCATTAGTGAGAGGAAGAAGAGGGGACCCAGGATAGAGCCTTGAGGGACCCCAGTAGTGAGGGGAAGAAGAGGGGACCCAGGATAGAGCCTTGAGGGACCCCAGTAGTGAGAGGAAGAAGAGGGGACCCAGGACAGAGCCTTGAGGGACCCCAGTCGTGAGATAAAGAGGGACCCCAGTAGTGAGAGGAAGAGGAGGGGACCCATGACTGAGCCTTGAGGGACCCCAGTAGTGAGAGGAAGAGGGGACCCAGGATGGAGCCTTGAGGGACCCCAGTAGTGAGAGGAAGAGGAGGGGACCCAGGATGGAGCCTTGAGGGACCCCAGTAGTGAGAGGAAGAGATGGGGACCCAAGACGGAGCCTTGAGGGACCCCTGTGAGGAGCTGCTGGGTCTGTGTGAACGAGTCAGAGGCCGTCAGTATCTACAAGTTGCTAAACGCACAGGTGCGGAACGTAAACACGTCCTCATTGACCCCAAACTGAAGACCAACTAAAGACTCAAGACTTCATGGTCATGATGTCACATGACCTTGTTGGCAGTGGCAGTGCGTCCATATAGGGCGCTAGGGCGCCGCCCCTCTTAAAATTTTGAGATGAAAAGAAAAAGAAGAAAAAAATATATAATATATCCTGTCAAAAAACATTATATACCAAATAATTTTAATAATAAATATACCGTGTTGACGCGCTAAATGTGTGTGGGAGACCGTCAGCCCGTCAACAACCACTTCCATACCTGCAAACTCATGAGGGGTGAAAAAGGTGACAACGTTGTTTGAAGCCTCAAAGCTTTTAGAACCACAACTAGTCATTTTATTGTTCTGACCACAAATCTAAATAATGATAATAAGCAGTTTAAGAACAAAAGGTCCTCCGCTCTGACTCAGCCCTATAATGATAGTAATCACAAATATACATTGTGATTATATATATATGGTTAAAGTCATTCATGAACCAACTTCCTTTTGCCTGAACAGTCCTCATGGACTTTTCCCTGAATCTGTTCTGTCTCTACCTGTTTGTCACGATACTCATATTATAACTTCTATACATATTACATACCTGCCATAACTATCATGATACCCGATACCAGGATTCAATACAACACCATAAAAACAATATGGTCCCATAAATACGAGACTGGTATATTTATCTATAATAGTAATAAATAAAACATCTGTATGGATCACTTTTTACCAACTTTTTCAACACTTAACAAATGACAGTAATATTAGTATTAATACAGCCAGATATGAATGAAACTAGATGGTTCCATCATAGCATTGATGATCACTATGAGGCCGTTAGTCTGCCCAGATGATCCACAGTTCATCAGGATGAGCAGCTGGAGAGTTACACAACTTTACAGACTGAAACATTTCACTTCTTTTTATTCTTTAAACCGAAGTCGGTCTCTAAGCTCCGCCTCTTCTCTCGCTGTGAGCTGCGCAGCGCAGTGTGCGCAGACAGCTCGACACGGAGCAGCGCGTGCGCTCTGATCGCTCTCTTCATGAAGTATCGATACTAAACATATGCTAAATCACATCGTGTTTAACGTACGGGTACTTTGTTAGCATCGCTTCACCGTGCAGCGTGACAGCAGCAGATGTGGTGGACTAACATTCAAGCTAACCTAACTTCCCAAACGCTGTCGACATCTGAACGCTGATTGGCCGAGACTCGACACGCCCTATCAAAGATGTTTTATTGCGAAGAAGAGCACCACTTCACACTTCTCTCCGCGTCTCACTGCAATCTCAACGGCAGCGGGCCAGGTGACCCCCCCCCCCCAAAAACAAAAACTCTTCGGATCTCCACGATTCACGTGGATGACCTATTTTGAGTTCAAAATGGTGAATTTCACCGAAAGGTGACAAGTATGCAGGTATGCACTTAAGTTAAATGTGACATAAATAATATATCGCCACTCATCCTCACGGAGAGAAGCCCCGCCCCCTTTTTACATTACATTACATGTCATTTGGCTGACGCTTTTATCCAAAGCGACTTACAGTCCTGTTACATTCATTCACTGTAGACGCAGCTACAGGGAGCAACTCAGGGTCAAGAGTCTTGCTCAAGGACACATCGACTAGGGCGGGGATTGAACCTCCAACCCCCTGATTGAAAGACGGACCTGCTACCCACTCACCCATAGTCGCCCTTTACGGGCGCCGGCCCAACGTGTGTGTGCGGCAGCGAGCAAACATTTCACGGTCATTTCGGCAAGGACGGCTTCTCATTGGAGGATGAAACGTGAATCTTCGGGCGCAAAAATGTGCCCTGGCCAATGACATCGTTTCTTATTTCACGTGACTGGACTATTCAGCCAATCAGAGACCGGTATCGTTCCCTCAGCCCAGAAAGCTCCACGGAGCTACGGGAGCAGGTAGCTAACGGAGCTGTTAGCTAACGGAGCTGTGAGCTAACGGAGCTCAGTGAGTAATGCTGTTTAGTTTCTCCTGTCTGTTGTTCCAAAGGGACTGAAACTCTCTGGACTACAACGGGGGGAGGGGCCTAAAGAGCTGCAGACAAGTGTAAAGCACGAATGTTAACGCAGCATCTAGCTAACAGCATGGAGCTAACAGCATGAAGCTAACGAGCTAACAGCATGAAGCTAACCCTGTCTCAGACCGAACTGGCATCGAAACACAAGGAAGAAGTTGTGAAACAGACACATTCCCTCAGAATGATGGAGGCTGATTACAGACATGATGACTTTAACCAGAGAGTTATGGAGACTTTAGAGAGAGGAGCGACTCTACAGGAGAGGCTCTGTCCCCATGGAACATGTGATCTGACTCTACTCTGTCCCCATGGAACATGTGATCTGACTCTACTCTGTCCCCATGGAACATGTGATCTGACTCTACTCTGTCCCCATGGAACATGTGATCTGACTCTACTCTGTCCCCATGGAACATGTGATCTGACTCTACTCTGTCCCCATGGAACATGTGATCTGACTCTACTCTGTCCCCATGGAACATGTGATCTCTGACTCTACTCTGTCCCCATGGAACATGTGATCTGACTCTACTCTGTCCCCATGGAACATGTGATCTGACTCTACTCTGTCCCCATGGAACATGTGATCTGACTCTACTCTGTCCCCATGGAACATGTGATCTGACTCTACTCTGTCCCCATGTAACATGTGATCTGACTCTACTCTGTCCCCATGGAACATGTGATCTGACTCTACTCTGTCCCCATGGAACATGTGATCTGACTCTACTCTCCCCATGGAACATGTGATCTGACTCTACTCTGTCCCCATGTAACATGTGATCTGACTCTACTCTGTCCCCATGTAACATGTGATCTGACTCTACTCTGTCCCCATGGAACATGTGATCTGGCTCTACTCTGTCCCCATGGAACATGTGATCTGACTCTACTCTGTCCCCATGGAACATGTGATCTGACTCTACTCTGTCCCCATGGAACATGTGATCTGACTCTACTCTGTCCCCATGGAACATGTGATCTGACTCTACTCTGTCCCCATGGAACATGTGATCTGACTCTACTCTGTCCCCTCTGTCCCCATGTAACATGTGATCCTCTGTCCCCATGGAACATGTGATCTGACTCTACTCTGTCCCCATGGAACATGTGATCTGACTCTACTCTGTCCCCATGGAACATGTGATCTGACTCTACTCTGTCCCCATGGAACATGTGATCTCTGACTCTACTCTGTCCCCATGGAACATGTGATCTGACTCTACTCTGTCCCCATGTAACATGTGATCTCTGACTCTACTCTGTCCCCATGGAACATGTGATCTGACTCTACTCTGTCCCCATGGAACATGTGATCTCTGACTCTACTCTGTCCCCATGGAACATGTGATCTGACTCTACTCTGTCCCCATGGAACATGTGATCTGACTCTACTCTGTCCCCATGGAACATGTGATCTGACTCTACTCTGTCCCCATGGAACATGTGATCTCTGACTCTACTCTGTCCCCATGGAACATGTGATCTCTGGCTCTACTCTGTCCCCATGGAACATGTGATCTGACTCTACTCTGTCCCCATGGAACATGTGATCTGACTCTACTCTGTCCCCATGGAACATGTGATCTGACTCTACTCTGTCCCCATGGAACATGTGATCTGACTCTACTCTGTCCCCATGGAACATGTGATCTCTGACTCTACTCTGTCCCCATGGAACATGTGATCTGACTCTACTCTGTCCCCATGGAACATGTGATCTGACTCTACTCTGTCCCCATGGAACATGTGATCTGACTCTACTCTGTCCCCATGGAACATGTGATCTGACTCTACTCTGTCCCCATGGAACATGTGATCTGACTCTACTCTGTCCCCATGGAACATGTGATCTGACTCTACTCTGTCCCCATGGAACATGTGATCTGACTCTACTCTGTCCCCATGGAACATGTGATCTGACTCTACTCTGTCCCCATGGAACATGTGATCTCTGACTCTACTCTGTCCCCATGGAACATGTGATCTGACTCTACTCTGTCCCCATGGAACATGTGATCTCTGACTCTACTCTGTCCCCATGGAACATGTGATCTCTGACTCTACTCTGTCCCCATGGAACATGTGATCTGACTCTACTCTGTCCCCATGTAACATGTGATCTCTGACTCTACTCTGTCCCCATGTAACATGTGATCTCTGACTCTACTCTGTCCCCATGTAACATGTGATCTCTGGCTCTACTCTGTCCCCATGTAACATGTGATCTCTGACTCTACTCTGTCCCCATGTAACATGTGATCTCTGACTCTACTCTGTCCCCATGTAACATGTGATCTCTGGCTCTACTCTGTCCCCATGTAACATGTGATCTCTGACTCTACTCTGTCCCCCATGTAACATGTGATCTCTGACTCTACTCTGTCCCCATGTAACATGTGATCTCTGACTCTACTCTGTCCCCATGTAACATGTGATCTCTGACTCTACTCTGTCCCCATGTAACATGTGATCTCTGACTCTACTCTGTCCCCATGTAACATGTGATCTCTGACTCTACTCTGTCCCCATGTAACATGTGATCTCTCTGACTCTACTCTGTCCCCATGTAACATGTGATCTCTGACTCTACTCTGTCCCCATGTAACATGTGATCTCTGACTCTACTCTGTCCCCATGTAACATGTGATCTCTGACTCTACTCTGTCCCCATGTAACATGTGATCTCTCTGACTCTACTCTGTCCCCATGGAACATGTGATCTCTGACTCTACTCTGTCCCCATGGAACATGTGATCTCTGACTCTACTCTGTCCCCATGTAACATGTGATCTCTGACTCTACTCTGTCCCCATGTAACATGTGATCTCTGACTCTACTCTGTCCCCATGTAACATGTGATCTCTGACTCTACTCTGTCCCCATGTAACATGTGATCTCTGACTCTACTCTGTCCCCATGTAACATGTGATCTCTGGCTCTACTCTGTCCCCATGTAACATGTGATCTCTGACTCTACTCTGTCCCCCATGTAACATGTGATCTCTGACTCTACTCTGTCCCCATGTAACATGTGATCTCTGGCTCTACTCTGTCCCCATGTAACATGTGATCTCTGACTCTACTCTGTCCCCATGTAACATGTGATCTCTGACTCTACTCTGTCCCCATGTAACATGTGATCTCTGACTCTACTCTGTCCCCCATGTAACATGTGATCTCTGACTCTACTCTGTCCCCATGTAACATGTGATCTCTCTGGCTCTACTCTGTCCCCATGTAACATGTGATCTCTCTGACTCTACTCTGTCCCCATGTAACATGTGATCTCTCTGACTCTACTCTGTCCCCATGTAACATGTGATCTCTCTGACTCTACTCTGTCCCCATGTAACATGTGATCTCTGACTCTACTCTGTCCCCATGTAACATGTGATCTCTGGCTCTACTCTGTCCCCATGTAACATGTGATCTCTCTGACTCTACTCTGTCCCCATGTAACATGTGATCTCTCTGACTCTACTCTGTCCCCATGTAACATGTGATCTCTGACTCTACTCTGTCCCCATGTAACATGTGATCTCTGACTCTACTCTGTCCCCATGTAACATGTGATCTCTCTAACTCTACTCTGTCCCCATGTAACATGTGATCTCTGACTCTACTCTGTCCCCATGTAACATGTGATCTCTGACTCTACTCTGTCCCCATGTAACATGTGATCTCTGACTCTACTCTGTCCCCCATGTAACATGTGATCTCTCTGACTCTACTCTGTCCCCCATGTAACATGTGATCTCTGACTCTACTCTGTCCCCATGTAACATGTGATCTCTCTGACTCTACTCTGAACCTCTTCTATTGTGTGACCCTCTGAAGCCCCGCCCCCCATGTGTCTGAAGCCCCGCCCCCCATGTTCCTTAAAGCTGCTCTGAGCCTCTAAAGTCACAGTGTGTTTAGTTGTTGTTGGACCGTGTTGAGCATGCTGTGTTCTTTAAATAAAGCTTTGTGTTCTACTATATTCTACTCACAACCTCTTTCTCATTGTTCAGTGATATTTAAACCGCGTCGCCCAACTGCCCCCCCAAGGAAATGTCACCAGCCGCCACTGCTTGTTGGTCATGTCACAGTCACAGCAGCTTTAACACATGAAGCATAGACTTCTATACAACCGGCGGAGTCGCCCCCTGGTGGTCAGGAGGGAGAATGCAGCTTCACCACAGGGAGCTTTGGCTTCTTTTTAATACACAAGGTGAGGTACTGTGTGTGTGTGTCAATCAGTTTCAAGGTTTCTACCTTCATAAAGCACTGAAGCAGGAAACCCTGATATCGAAACACGAGTCCCTCAAAAACATTCCTCGTCCCTGAAGAAAGGTCCTGTGGTTGAAGGGAGTTCCTCAGTCTCCATCCCGTGACTATTCTTGCATGGCAGTTCAGAAGTCCACCACCGGGGGCAGCCAGTACCCGCTGTGTGAGCTCAGTCCTGGAAGCCGAAGCTCTGGCTCCTACACTTGTGGTTCTTGACCTGCGAGGACCACGTGAACCTCTTGTCACAGACGCTGCACCTGAAGGGTCTCTCCTCCGTGTGGACCACCACGTGCGCGGTCAGGTTGGTCTTTTTTGAGAACCTCCTGCCACAGACGGAGCAGCCGAGGGGTTTCTCCCCGTTGTGGACCCTCATGTGGTGCACCAAGGTGCTGCGCAGGGAGAAGCTGGTGGTGCAGACGGAGCAGCTGAAGGGTTTCTCCCCCGTGTGAACCCTCAGGTGACGCGTCAAATTTGAGGACTTTGAAAATGTTTTACCGCAAAACTGGCAGGTGAAGGTTCCGTCTCGGCTCCTGATGTTCTCCTCGGAGCAGCTGGAGGTTCTGTTACCGGACCCGGTTCCCCAGCAGAGCTTCAGACCATCATCACTGTCTCCAGTCTCAGAGGAGTGAGACCTTTTATCTGGTCCTGGAGGTCGATGTGGTCCTGACTTCCTGTCTGGTTCTGGTCCTCCACAGTCCTCTACAGCAGCTTCTGTTTCCATGTGTTCAGTTAGTCTTTGATGAAGATAAGAGGACTGAGCTTCCTCTTCATCATCTTCACTCTTCACAGGAGTGAATGAGAACCTGATACCAGCCTCCTCCAGACCTTGAAGCTGCGCTCCCTCCTGATTGGTCCAGAGGTCCTCTTTGACATGAGGGGCTCTGGGTCCTCCTGGTCCTCTTTGACATGAGGGGGCTCTGGGTCCTCCTGGTCCTCTTTGACATGAGGGGGCTCTGGGTCCTCCTGGTCCTCTTTGACATGAGGGGGCTCTGGGTCCTCCTGGTCCTCTTTGACATGAGGGGGCTCTGGGTCCTCCTGGTCCTCTTTGACATGAGGGGGCTCTGGGTCCTCCTGGTCCTCTTTGACATGAGGGGGCTCTGGGTCCTCCTGGTCCTCTTTAATGTGTGGAGGCTCTGGGTCCTCCTGGTCCTCTTTAATGTGGGGGGGCTCTGGGTCCTCCTGCTCCTCTTTGACATGAGGGGGCTCTGGGTCCTCCTGGTCCTCTTTGATGTGGGGGGGCTCTGGGTCCTCCTGGTCCTCTTTGACATGAGGGGGCTCTGGGTCCTCCTGGTCCTCTTTGACATGAGGGGGCTCTGGGTCCTCCTGGTCCTCTTTGACATGAGGGGGCTCTGGGTCCTCCTGGTCCTCTTTGACATGAGGGGGCTCTGGGTCCTCCTGGTCCTCTTTGACATGAGGGGGCTCTGGGTCCTCCTGGTCCTCTTTGACATGAGGGGGCTCTGGGTCCTCCTGGTCCTCTTTGACATGAGGGGGCTCTGGGTCCTCCTGGTCCTCTTTGATGTGATGGGGCTCTGGGTCCTCCTGGTCCTCTTTGATGTGATGGGGCTCTGGGTCCTCCTGGTCCTCTTTAATGTGAGGGGGCTCTGGGTCCTCCTGGTCCTCTTTGACATGAGGGGGCTCTGGGTCCTCCTGGTCCAGACTGGTGCTCCAGACCTGCTGCTCAGGGAGAACCTCTTCTTGAACAACCGTAAACCTCTTGAGGTCTGCAGGGAACCCTGAAAAACACAGAACCCTCAAACTCTTCGATGACGGATGTTTGTTGTCCGACAGGAAGTCGTCATCACATGACTTCCTGTCTGTAGAGGAACTCCACCACGTCACATGACCTCATGTTATAGAGGAGCTCCACCACGTCACATGACCTCATGTTATAGAGGAGCTCCACCACGTCACATGACCTCATGTTATAGAGCAACAGAAAACCTTTCCGTACCGGTTTCTAGAGGTCCTGGTCTCCGCGTCCTGCCCCCGGTGTCGCTCGTTCTCCTCTCTAGAAGCACACAGTTCCTCCTCGTACTCTGCTATCGTTCTTTCAAACAGCCCACATATCTCCTGCACAGCCGCAGTGAGTCGCTGGTTGACGAAACATCTCAGCATTTGGACTTTAGACATTTTAAAACTCATCCTGTGGAGCGAGAGGACAGCGAGGCGTTAAACGGGAGCGACGGCGCGGACTCAAGACGCCATCTTGTCCAGAGTGATCAAGGACTTCCGGTCGCGCGGCTAACCTTCAAAATAAAACTCGCTCCATTGGCTATCACAGGTTTATATATAGCAATTACCTTTGTATTTACTTAATGAAATATAACGAACTACTGAGGTGTGGTTTTGAACTCCATGTTTTTACTCGTAGGAGGGTATTTTTAAATAGTATATTTAAAATATATATCAATTGTATCAATATTTTTACATAAATACTCAAAACTAATGTTAAGCTACTAAACAATGTTTTCTACCTGATTATATTCACAGGAGAACTACGGCATTAATTATATTTGCTGCAAGTTAAACAACATCGCAGTGCATAAAGTATTTTTTTTTTAACAGTGGTCAAAAATATAAAATCGGTAACCGTTTGTCCCCCCGGAACCGTTGATTGTCAGACATTGTTTCTTTACGACATCATTCTTAGCCGGACCTCAGCCGTATTGTGTTCGCGGAAGCTTCCTTCTTCTTCTAAACACAAACACTTCGAAAGCTCTTTCTCTCGACCGGACATGTCGGCCCAGCGCGCGCGGTCCCCCGCGGGGGAGATGGAGACCCTGAGCAGCGAGATGGAGACCCTGAGGGGGGTCCTGCACCAGCGGCTGGCGGCGGCGGTGGACGACATCCTCGGGGAGTTCGGGAGGACCGTGGCCCGGTACCGGGACCAGATCGACCTGCAGCGGCGACAGCTGGACGGCCTGAAGGCGGAGGAGCGCGCGAGGAGCCGCAGCGCGGGTACAGCCCTGATTTTAATATGGACTGATATTAATGTTGATTATTTAATGTTTCATATTATTTAATGTTTATTTAATAAATATTATTTGATATTTAATGTTTAATAATGAATGTTCTATATTTAATGTTTAATATTTATTATGTAATGTTAACTATTTAATGTTTAATTATTATGTTTGTTTAATGTTTAATATAAACAAATTATATTTAATGTTATATTTAATGTTCAATATTTAATGTCTGATATTTAATATTACATTTTAAATTATTATTAGTTGAATATTTAATTTTCAACGTTTAATGTTTTTTTATGTGTTACACGTCTTAACTAGTTACAACAGTTGCATAATACATCTATTATATTGTTGTTTTTACTTTCTGCGTTTCCTTATCGTCCTGCAGAGCGTCTGCAGGACTGGGAGATCAAGTCAGAACCCAACGGCGCCGCAGACCCGGCCGAGTCCTCCGACAGCGGAGACGACTGGAGAGCGACCGGACCTCTGGAGCCCGAGGGGGCGGGAGGAGGAGCCCGCCGGGCCGGGCCCCCGGGGCCATTCGGCTGCAGGGTTTGCGGCGAGTCGTTCCCGTCGAGGCGCTTCCTGCTGGCGCACGCCGCCGCGCCCCCGAGAGCCTGCGGCCTGTGGGGCAAACAGCCGGAGAACCCGAGGCGTCGCCTCAGGGGCCACGAGGAGGCGCCGTTCCGCTGCGGCGTCTGCGGGCGGAGCTTCACCCTGCGGGGGAACCTGAGGACGCACATGAGGATCCACTCCGGCGAGCGGCCGCACGGCTGCACCGTCTGCGGAAAGAGCTTCGGCCGGCGAGCCACGCTGGTGAGGCACGTCCGCAGCCACACGGGCGAGAAGCCGTTCGCCTGCGCGCACTGCGGCCGCGGCTTCGTGGAGAAGGGCAACCTGACGGTGCACCTGAGGACGCACGCCGGCACACTGGGGCCGCACGCCACCGGTATCCAGGGGCCGCACGCCGGCACACTGGGGCCGCACGCCGCCGGTATCCAGGGGCCGCACGCCGGCACACTGGAGCCGCACGCCAGTATCCAGGGCACACTGGAGCCGCACGCCGGTATCCAGGGGCCGCACGCCGGCACACTGGAGCCGCACGCCAGTATCCAGGGGCCGCACGCCGGCACACTGGAGCCGCACGCCAGTATCCAGGGGCCGCACGCCGGCGGCCAGGGGACGCACATTGACTTGTATCATGACTATCATGCGGTTGACGGTTGACGTCGTTGTTTGTGATCAGGCAGCAGCCGGACGCCCTGCTCACTGGACATGTTTAAAATAAAAACATGAACCTGTATTATTTAAAGTTTGTATTGAAACACATGAACTCGGTATGTTTATACATGTTACTGGGCCCACTTTTATATCGTGTTAGAACAACTTTAACATTATATTTAAATTAGGGCTGTCAATCGATTAAAAAAAATTAACTAATTAATCGCACATTTTGAAATTCATTAATCGCAATTAAAAGTTAAAAGTTCATTCTTTTTAAAGACAAAACTTCACACAGAGCTGTGTTTTCAAAGAGGCTCCTACATATACAGTGCCAGCAAGGTATTTAATATCGTGGATGATAAATTGTTTCTTCAGTGAAACATCCAGATTAGTAAAACAAGGTGTATATTGAGACCCCATTGGTCCTGTCATCTTTAACACTGAACAGCAGAACCAGTGGCCTTGAAAAATGTAAATTCACCTTTTAAATGCGTTTGCATGTGACACATACCCACGTGTTATACATCAAACATTCCAGAACAATCTCAGCTCTATTCAATGAGGCTCATTGTCCTGGTGCCGTGTTCTCTGCTCTCTGACTGACAGGCTGCTAATGAGCCTCACCTGTGAGGTGGGAGGTCCTTTGTGATTTACTGAGTGTTCATTGGTTGTTTTTTCCCCAAAATGTTGACAGACAAACGGATTGACCAATCACGTTGAAGGTTTCGTGTGACGAGTTCTTTCCCCGACACGTCGCCCCTTCGTTCCTCTGTGTATCAGAGGGGGAGACGGGAGGAAGGAGGAGCAGGAGGAAACCCGACTGATTCATCCACGAGTTAAACAGATTTATGATCCTTATTTTCGCGGAGAAATAATTGTTTTAAAAACGGAAACAGTGTTAAACCGTACTGCCGCGGTTTAACACTCGGTTTGAGTGTAAAAACTTCAACGAACACCGGAAGTAAACAAAGTTGTGCTAATTGCGTTAAAATATTTTAGTGCGTTAACGCGGCCAAATTAATCGCATAGATTCACGCGTTAACGCTGACAGCCCTAATTTTAATATATTAATGCGTTTTATTTGAACACTTTTCAGATTTTGCCAGTTTAACATCAACTTTGTTGCTTCTGAATATAAAAACCTTCGACTTGGTGGATGCTCGTGAATATTTTCTCCTGTTGGAAGATCAGAACTCGAGTGAATCCTGATGAGAAGCCACTCGGACTTTAGATCCTTCATGTGTCTGAACTCAAAGGACCAAACCCAGTCCAGGTCCACTGAAGAAGCTCGGCTCCGGTCCAGAGATGACGTGGCCTCTCCTAGTGAGACTTCTTCCACCTGGGGAGGACAAGAAGAAGCAGCTGGTTCAAATCTGATAAAAACCCATAAGAACAATCAGTCCACACAAGGTGGCTGGGGCGGGGTTAGGCTCAGCTGGGGCGGGGTTAGGCTCTGGGCTGAGGGAATGATACCGGTCTCTGATTGGCTGAATAGTCCAGTCACGTGAAATAAGAAACGATGTCATTGGCCAGGGCACATTTCTGCGCCCCAAGATTCACGTTCAGGATATATTATATTTTTTTCTTCTTCTTTTTTCTTCATCTCTAAATTTTAAGAGGGGCGGCGCCCTAGCGCCCTCTATGGACGCATCGCCACTGGATGGGAGGGGTTGCACTTCAGAGCTGAGGCCACAACTCCATCGTGAGTCGTTGACAGTCCACAGTGAAAATGTCTCATGAAGAAAACATTATAACATATTAAGAAAGAGCAGACTATCCACTTCCTGCTCCGGTTGTGATGAACATTAGCTCTTCACATCAGTGGACAAGCTGATCTTATCTCACTGCGTTTCACATCAAACAAGAACTTCCTGCAGATTCTTCATCTTTGGTTGAGGTTTAAGAGAATATGTATTCACCTTCACACAATCTTCAATTCATAATAAACAAATAAACCTTGTTTGTATTGTGTACATCCCAAGGAAAGTCTCTGAGGTGTCTGCATAGTCTCCTAGAGGCCAGAGGGCTCACTTTCAGAATCCTTTGGTTCTACATTGGAATGATAGACCTGCTACGAGCTGAGCCTCAACTCACCGATACCGCATACCCAAAGTCAATCCCTTGGGTATGCCTTGAATGGATATAGACTTTGGGTATGCCTATACAAGGCGTCAGAATCAGAAACATGTATTTGCTAAGTGTGTTAGACATACAAATAAGTTGAGCTGGCATACCCAAGGGATTGACTTTGGGTATGCCTTGTATAGGTATTATCTTTGGGTATGTCTTGTTTAGGTATTATCTTTGGGTATGTCTTGTTTAGGTATTATATTTGGGTATGCCTTGTATAGGTATTATCTTTGGGTATGTCTTGTTTAGGTATTATATTTGGGTATGCCTTGTATAGGTATTATCTTTGGGTATGTCTTGTTTAGGTATTATATTTGGGTATGCCTTGTATAGGTATTATCTTTGGGTATGTCTTGTATAGGTATTATCTTTGGGTATGCCTTGTATAGGTATTATCTTTGGGTATGTCTTGTTTAGGTATTATCTTTGGGTATGTCTTGTATAGGTATTATCTTTGGGTATGCCTTGTATAGGTATTATCTTTGGGTATGTCTTGTTTAGGTATTATCTTTGGGTATGCCTTGTATAGGTATTATCTTTGGGTATGTCTTGTATAGGTATTATTTTGGGTATGTCCTGTATTGGTATTATCTTTGGGTTTGTCTTGTATAGGTATTGAGTTTGGGTACGTCTTGTTTTGGCATACCCAAAGTCCAAAGTTGTGTCTGAGATAAAACCTCCAGCGTCCTTCATGTGTTGTCACATGGACATGTCGTCTCCTTCCCCCAAAAGGAAGCTGAATTGAGGAAGAATCAATATCAAAGAGAACAATCATCATAAATAAATAAAACTGACTTAACTTCAAACAACTGGAACACTATTTGAAGAATAATATGAATCTTATAGCTTCTATAATTGAAGAACTAAGTGATTCATGAAGTTCATCCCATCTGGACTCACCCAGCCTTTCTGCAGTTCCTCACAACCGAAATCAGTCTCAGTCGTCCCTCCTGTGATGTGTTCTGAGGAGGGACCTTCTTCAGGTCCAACTCATCCAGAACCTCCTCGGACATCTGCAGCATGTGGGCCAGAGCTGAGCACTGGATCCCTGAGAGCTCCTCTGATCTGGTCTCTGACTTCAGCAACTCCTGGATCTCCTGATAAACTGAGAGGTCCTTCATCTCCATCAGACAGTGGAAGATGTTGATGCTTCTGTCAGGAGAGATTTCATCACTGTTCATCTTCTTCAGGTTGTTGATGGCTCTCTGGATGGTTTCTGGACTGTGGTCTGTCTGACCCAGCAGGCCTCCTAAGACTCTCTGGTTGGCCTCCAGAGAGAGGCCATGAAGGAAGCGGACTAACAGGTCCAGGTGGCCATTTTTACTTTTCAGGGACTTCTCCATGGCTCTAGCCAGGAAGACCTCCAGAGATTAATCATTGTGGTCTCCTCCCATGAGGTCCTCCAGTACCTTTATCTCCCTGTGTGTGAAACAGTGGAACATGTAGACGGCAGCCAAGAACTCTTGAAGACTCAGGTTAACAAAGCAGTAGACTGTTCTACCAAAGATCACACCCTCTCTTCTGAAGTTCTCTGTACAGACTCCTGGGAACACTGAGGCCTCTGAGACATCCAGACCACACTGCTCCAGGTCTTCTTGGTAGAACATGAGGTTTCCTTTTTCCAGATGTTCAAACGCCAGCCTCCCCAGCTTCAGAAGAACTTTTCCTTCAGCCTCCATCAGCTCCCGAGGACTCGTCTCATGTCCCTCGTGGTACTTCTGCTTCTTCCTCTTTGTCTGGACCAGCAGGAAGTGTGAGTACATGTCTTCATCTTCACTGAACCTCCTCCTGAAGTACTCGTCCTTCTGGGGGTCGGTGAAGCCTCGGACTTCTGTCAGCCGGTCAACCAGAGTAGGAGGGATCTGATTGGCCGCTGCAGGTCTGGAAGTTATCCAGACGACAGCCGAGGGAAGCAGATTCCCCTCGAGATTGGTCAGCAGCGCGTTGACCGATGCCTTCTGTCACGTCACACACGACAGTTATGTGATTGGCTGCTGCAGCCGAGTGCAGACGGTCACAGATTAAACTCAAGGTGTACATTAGATCAGTTTTGTGGTGGACATGAAGTCTTACTTTGAGCAGCGCTGGTCTCACTGGCGGTCTGCGGTCCAGCTCTGGATCTGGACTTCAGCAAATCCTCAGGAACAGGATTCCTCTTCCTCTCTCTGTGGAGATAATTCTTCATCAGTGATTGGTCCTTCACTGACATCACAGGTGTCACTCACAGAGAAGGAGGAGCTTGATTCATCTTTAATTTAGTTATCAACATCAGTCGAATGATCCAAACAGAAAATCTGAACATGAGTTCACTTACTTTGTGTGTGAGGGTCCTGGTTCAGGACTGAGGACTAGAGGAAGATCTGCTGGTTCAGGACTGAGGACTAGAGGAAGATCTCCTGGTTCAGGACTGAGGACTAGAGGAAGATCTCCTGGTTCAGGACTGAGGACTAGAGGAAGATCTGCTGGTTCAGGACTGAGGACTAGAGGAAGATCTGCTGGTTCAGGACTGAGGACTAGAGGAAGATCTGCTGGTTCAGGACTGAGGACTAGAGGAAGATCTGCTGGTTCAGGACTGAGGACTGGAGGAAGATCTTTGGACCGATCACTCTTCATCGACGGACAGCCGGAGACCAGAGCCTCTTCCTCCTCACAACCGCTCATCTTCAGATCTGAAGTCTGAGAGTTAAACAGGAACAATGATGAGCGCAAGAATCAGAACACACACGTATATATATATCAGTGGCGTGCCGTGGGCCTGGGCCTTCAGTGAGGTCCTACACAGTCCCACCCGAATTAATCCACCTCTCATTACATCATTATGACGCCATGGCTCTAGACACGATACAGGTAGACAGAGACGCAGGAGAACCAGGCGTTACGTCACCTTGAAATTGACATTTTTATTCAGAGAATTGGAGGGGATAGAGTCCAATACAGTTCAACTAATAGGCAAGAACATAGTCGAGTGGAACAGAGTTATATTAATATTAGTCTTCTATCCATTTCTGGTCCACAAACTTTGAGCTTTAAGTCCAACTGTTTTTTTACAGTGTGTTCACTAAACAGCGCCTTGTCACCAGAGCAGCTTCACCGTGATGATGAAGATGGAAGTTCCTGTTTACACATTAATGAGTCTTTTCAATATGTCCCTCTTGTTCTTCACCTGTTCGTTGTGCAGCTCCGCTGTCGCGTGTTCGTTGATCTGTAGATCCGCTCCGTGTCCACAGAAGTTTTCAAAGCACCGATGCTTGTAGGCGCCGAGCCGTACTCTGGTGTCTCGCTGCTGCCTCGGTTAGACAACTCAAGTTTCAAAGCCAGTGTGGCTCCAGACACCAAATCGATCACTTGCAACAGGCATCCCCATCAGTCCGGTGTGCAGAGCTTCTCGGAGCCTGTGAGCCATTGATATCGCTCGTAGTTGGAACTTTGAAAGTGGCGAACGAGCCCCTGTCCCGCCTGTGACGGACTTTGGAGAGTCGGCGTCGGTCTTAAAGTTCGTCTTGAGAATGGCGTTATAATTATATCCTCCACCAAATCGACATCTTCTCCTCCTTCCGCCATTGTGGGTTGAACAAACAGCTTAGTAGTACGCAAATTAATTCATTTATCAAATTCAGTTTCCTAGTTCTGAGGTTCTGCATATACCTGCCCATAGGCCCCGCCTCTCAATATTGGTAATCCAATCAAAAGACGTGCAGCACTACGCCTGCTAGCTGCTCCTGGGCCGGTTCCGGGGCCTTCTAGAAGGCCTACAGGAGCCAACTCTAAAGCTGATTGGTTGACACAACATTGTCATTCCCATTCACTTTAAGCTACCAGCGCCCGCATTGTTGATTCTGAAGGCCTAAGGGCAGATGTTAGCCCCCTGGCAACACACGATGGCTGAATATGATTGGATAAAAGATCTAACATAAAGACCAGCCCTCCAAGTCTCAACCTGGGGCTGGAAGCAGTGCAACCAAGAGGAACGCTATGAAATGAAGAGAATAACTCTTATTCTGGGGAATAATTGAATACATATTTGTGGGAACATTTATAAAAAATAAAAATATTCTGATGATGTTTAGGCCAGCAGAGACGGCCTTGCTGGCCCTGACGGCCCACACACACACACACACACACACACACACACACACACACACACACACACACACACACACACACACACACACACACACACACACACACACACACACACACACACACACACACACACACACACACACACACACACACACACACACACACACACACACACACACACACGATTTTTCTTTTACATTGATATACATCGTAACTTCCGGTGCATTGGACCGCCTCTGAATAGTTCTGCGTGTTTTGAGTGTGATCTGACGTCATAACTTCACTTCGTGTTCTTCTTTAGTTCTTTTATAAACACTCACCGTTATCTCGTGATTTGAAATGCTCCGGACCTCCAGGCCAGCAGGGGGCGATGGCTCCACACGTCTCATCCAACTGAAAAGCTCACTGAGCATGCGCAAAGCCTTTACCCCGGAAGTGCCCGCCGTAAACAGCCCGCCGCGCAGTCCCCCCGCGCGCCCCGCACCTCGCCCGCATGTCTCAGATCGAGATGCTGCGGCTGCTCATCACGCAGCGGCTCACCGCCGCCGCGGAGGAGATCTTCGGCGTGTTCGGCAGAACCATCGCGGAGTACGAGGACGAGATCTCCCGCTCCAAGATGGAGATCTCCCGCCAGCGCCGGCTGCTGGAGCTCTCCAGGAAGCCGCAGGTGTGTCTGCAGGAGGAGGAGGAGGAGGAGGAGGAGGGGGGGAGTTCAGGTGAGTCTGATGAGGAGGGGACCCGGTCTAACGGCACGGTGTTACACCCTAACCGGTCCCCCTCCGCGTTGTGTCTTCTTCACCTGTTTCTACTCACGTGATTTAGATATTGATCCATGACGTCACACCTGCGTGACACCTGGGTACCTTGAGGGGTTCCAACACGTTCAGCTTATGAATATTCAGACAAGACTTTATGTACATGTTAGTTCAGAGACTCTGCGTCTCCCTGCAGCGCTGCAGGAGCAGCGGGGCTGGATGGAGGCACCTCCCATCAAGAAGGAGGAGGAGGAGGAGGCGCAGCTGTGGTCGGCTCGGCAGGAGGAGCCGAGCGAGGAGTTTGTGTTCTTCCAGAGCGGCGGCGCGAGGAGCGAGCCGGACGACGACGAGCGCCACCGCGACCGCACGACCTCGCCGCTCGCCACGCTCCAGGACCCGGAGGACTCTGAGCCGGGCCCCCTGCCGGGCCCCCTGCCGGGCCCCTCGCTCCGGCAGACCTGCTCCGCCGAGGACGCGCCGGTGTTCGGCGCCGGGCGGCCGGCCGCGGCGGCGGACTCGTACATCTGCGCCGTGTGCGGCCGCGCCTTCGCCCAGCGGAGCCTGTGGGCCAAACACGTGCAGGCGCACCGCGCCGCCGACCCCAGCGTGGACAAGTCGTACACCTGCGACATCTGCGGCAAGCGGCTCACGCGGTTCGACGGCTACCAGAAGCACCTGAGGATCCACACCGGCGAGAAGCCGTACACCTGCGGCGCGTGCGGCCGCCGCTTCAGCGACAACTCCAACTACAAGCGGCACATCCGCACGCACCCCAAGACGCCGAGCTGAGGGGCGGAGCCAGGGAGTCTGGCCCCTCCTCTTTGACTATGGGGGCGTGTCCGCCAGACTTGAAGAATAGTTTGTGTCCTCCAGACTTGAAGAATAGTTTGGCTCCTCCTCTTTGACTATGGGGGCGTGTCCTCCAGACTTGAAGAGGAGGAGCCTAACTCCTCAGGTCGTTCTGTTTTACTGTCGCGCCATGAATAAACTTTCTGTGTTTTCATATTTCACGTCGGTGAAAGAAGACGAAGAGACATATTTATATTTGGTACTTTTGTATGTTTTTAACAGCGTTTGGAGGAAACTCAACGTGTCTTAATGTCTTTTTACTTAAATGTATCTTAAAGGAAGCTCCGCCTCCTTATGACTGTCCAATGAGTGCAGGTGGTTAATGTCGTCGCTCTGAGCTGTGCCTACATGTCCCAGAATGCATTGCGCTCGATTACAGAACGAACGGAGGAAATAAATCTAAAATGTCTTTCAGGGAACTTCATATTTAATGAGGTTTGTCTTCTGGCCCCGCCCCTTCAGGAGGAGCCTACATAGAGGAGTTCAGGGACGTCAGGAACATTTAAAACTCAGATTATTAGACATAAACATGGCTGCCCACACATGAAATATAACATCACTATTATTATAAATCCTTTAATATGAAAGGACTAAAGTCACGAGACCAGAACGGATCCACGTTATTGATATCAATATATATCTATATATATATATTATGTCCCTGAACACCGAGTAATAAAAGGAAGTGATTGAAAACTTTCATGTTTTTACTACTTTTTGATTGTGTTGCGTGAAACCATCAAACTAAAGTTATGAACGTTTAAACCGTTAAATAAACATTTAGAATTAGCCTTAAACTCTCAAATGTAACGAGGCTTATTATTATTTTAATGTTGCTGTTTATCTTCATATTTGATCAAAATATGTCTGTTGATGTCTGTTGATGTAAACATTGTCAACAACTAAACTCTCCCTGACCTGCCGGTTTCTCACCAGCAGGGGGTGACGTGACATTCAAAACATTCCTTTATACTTAAATATAATAAGAACACCAACCAGGTCTTTAGTTGTTTACATTATGGACATATTGTTGAGGACCTGGGGGACCCCCATGCAGACCCCTGGGGACCCCAGACCCCTCTTGAAGACCTTGAACTCCGTCCAGGGCCAAGAATATAGGGAAGGGAATAAACCTTTGTGGACTAGAACAGTCGGAGCCCCTATAGAGCCCCCAGGATCCCCTATAGAGCCTCTATAGAGCCCACCAGGATCCCCTATAGAGCCACCAGGATCCCCTATAGAGCCCACCAGGATCCCCTATAGAGCCACCAGGAGCCCCTATAGAGCCCACCAGGATCCCCCATAGAACCACCAGGAGCCCCTATAGAGCCCCCAGGAGCCTCTATAGAGCCCACCAGGATCCCCTATAGAGCCACCAGGAGCCCCTATAGAGCCCACCAGGATCCCCTATAGAGCCACCAGGAGCCCCTATAGAGCCCCCAGGAGCCCCTATAGAGCTCCCAGAGCCCCCAGGAGCCCCTATAGAGCTCTCAGGAGCCCCTATAGAGCCCCTATAGAGCTCCCAGGAGCCGCTATAGAGCCCCCAGGAGCCCCTATAGAGCTCTCAGGAGCCCCTATAGAGCCCCCAGGAGCCCCTATAGAGCTCTCAGGAGCCCCTATAGAGCCCCTATAGAGCTCCCAGGAGCCGCTATAGAGCCCCCAGGAGCCCCTATAGAGCTCTCAGGAGCCCCAGACCAGCGTTGTGGAGGTCCACAGTGACAAGAAGCACTCGGAGGAAACGTTCCACAGAAGCTTTTATTTGATTCATTCTGTCGCCCATCAGCAGGAAGGTAACCATGACTCCAGACCAGCTGGACCTGGACCGGTCCCGTCATGTCTCCAGAAGCAGAAAGCAATAAAGTTATTGAACCTGCCCCCCCACCCCCTAACACTGCTGCAGCATCACCGGGCTTCTTATTGCTGTGTGTGTGAACGATGATCAACTGGACTCAAAGGTCAGAGGTCGTGATTGACGTCAACTCAAGTGGTCCGTTGGTATCTTTGACCTTTGACCTCTCCACCGTTTGATAACCGGTCCGCTGCTCGTGTCTCATTCACAGCTTCTTTCTAGGATGTCGGAGGCTCCCTGAACTCACCACGTGACGACCTCTGACCTCCCACCTGCTCCAACCTCTGGAAACAGGAAGCAGGAAACAGGAGACCATCTGTGGAGGAACACTCCCACGGTCGCGCTGGAACGTTCTCCAGGCGCCTCATGGGCACCACTTCCTGTCGCGGTTTTATTGCTTATTTAGTTGTTTCCTTGGAAACGTCATTGGATTCCTGAACGCCGGACGTTTCCTCCCAGCTCACCGGCCAATGAGAGAGCAGGATTTTAAATATAGACTCCGAGCTTCAGATACCAATGTGGTACAGACTGACTCTGCGGGTCCTGGAGACGAGTCCGGCCCCCCCGGTGAGGGCCCCGGCGGTCCGATCCCCTCTTTGTGGCGAGGTGACCGACCTGTTTTGGTTTTCAGGCCTCGAGCCGCGGGGACTCCTTTGAATGTTTCTGCTTCTGGAAAGTTTTGATCTGCAGTCTGTCAGGAAGGGAAAGCTGCCAGGAGCCCCCAGGAGCCGCACGGAGCCCCAGGAGCCACCAGGAGCCCCAGGAGCCCCAGGAGCCACCAGGAGCCACTAGGAGCCCCAGGAGCCACCAGGAGCCGCCCGGCGATGTGCTCATAGTTTCCTTTGTGTCTTTCCGCTCTGGCCGTGTTCGATTGGCTCCGCCTCCTCCCACAGCCTCAGTGGTATTTTCCCGCCGTTACTCCCGGTGCCGTCGTGGCGTGGGGGAGGAGCCGCGCTGTGGGAGAAGCTTGAGGTTTGAACGACGGCGTTCTGCGGACGACCGGCGCCCGCTGCCCGCGAGGCGCCTCGCTGTAGCTGTGCTGCCGCGTCAGGCAGGCGCTCGGCCGGGGGCCCCGGGGGGCCCGGTGGGGGGCCGTTGCTGCTGCTGTTGGTGTTCATCCTGGCCAGCGCCCCCTGGTGGTTGAAGCTGTGGTGGTGCGGCACGGCGCCCATCTTGATGAGCGAGTGGCGCTGGGAGAGGAGGCGGGTCTCCGGGATCACCTGGAGGGGAGTGGAGGAGGAGGAGGAGGAGGTCTCAGGGAGGCGCCGCTGGGGGCCGCGGTGGTAGTGGGGGGGGCGTCCTCCTCCTGCCGAGGGCCCGTGGAACATGGAGGACGAGGAGGTGCAGGTGAGGACCTTGATGCCGCCGGTCCCCGACGCGCTCACCTCCTGGAGGTGGAGGAGCAGCTCGTCCAGCGCCGACGGGGGAGGGGCTCCTCCTGCTGCTCCTCCTCCTCCTCGCCCTTCATGCGAGGCCTCCTCAGGGAGGTGCAGTGAGGAGGACGAGGCGTTCAGGGCCGGCGTGTTCCTGCTGGCCGGCTCCGGGCTGGAGGCCGGCGTGGGCAGACCGGACAGCTCGCCGTCCGCCTGGGACAGAGGTCATCAGAGGTCAGGGCCCGTAGAGCCCCGCCCAGGGGGCGGAGCCTAGAGACAACAATGAGGATCTACCTGGGAGAGGCTGAGGGCCCGGAGCCCGGGGGGGATGAAGGAGCTGTACATCCTCAGCGTGGACACGCCCAGCTGGTCCTCCTGCAGGAGGAGAAGAAGTTTCAGAGCCTGGTGTCTCAGTGCTCCTTCTCCTCCAGAGCTCCGCCCACCTCCTGCTGCAGCTTGGCGAGCGTCCTCAGCGACATGGCGTGCGCCTCCTCGTCTCTCCCGAGCCGCCGCGCGTTGCCGCAGCAACACGACACCAGGAGGCCGGAGGAGACGGCGCCCAGCAGGAAGGCCAGCAGCACGCAGGCCAGCAGCAGCGTGTAGGGGAGCCGCTCGGCCTCCAGGGGGCGCCGCACGCCTAGGAGAGGAGACGAGCATTAGACCGGGGGAGGAGGTCACATTGGAGAGGAAAAGAGGAGGTCACAGTGAAGGGGGGTGGAGGGAGAAGAGGAGGAGGAGATGAAAGAGTCTCTCTCCCTCTCTCTCTCTCTTTCTCTCTCTCCCTCTCTGTCTCTCTCTCTCTCTGTATCTCTCTCTCTCTTCCTCCCTCTCTTCCTCTCTCTCTCTCTCTCTCTTCCTCCCTCTCTGTCTCTCTTTCTCTCTCTGTCTCTCTGTCTCTCTTCCTCCCTCTCTTCCTCTCTCTCTCTCTCTCTCTCTCTCTCTCTCTCTTCCTCCCTCTCTTCCTCTCTCTCTCTCTCTCTCTTCCTCCCTCTCTCTCTCTCTCTCTCTCTCTGTCTCTCTCTCTCTCTCTTCCTCTCTCTCTCTCTCTTCCTCCCTCTCTCTCTCTCTCTTCCTCCCTCTCTTCCTCCCTCTCTCTCTCTCTCAGCGTGAGAGGACGTGTGACTGCGGGGCAGAGGAGCACTGTTGGTTTAAAGGTGGTTTTTCCACGCTAAAGAGTGACTGGGTCTCCAGGTATGTTTGTTGTGTCTGTGGGTTCACGAAGGGGTTATTTTTGTGTCTGTGTGCGGCGTGCTAACGGGGAGCTAACGGGGAGCTAGAGTCATGGAGGACTTGAGCTTCCTCACGCGGGCACACGGGATCAGGGTGGCGCCGAATTTCCCGTGCTCGGAGGAGGAGGAGGAGGGGCTGGCAGTGGGCGACGTGGTCGTGAGGACAGCGTGAGGTCCGCTGCCCGTATGAACGGAGCGGTGGTTCTGTTCCTAGACAGCGTGCCGAAGGTGAACGAGGCATCATGAGCCGGTGGCGCCGCTGGCCACACCGTCGGTTCGGGTCACCGTGGCCAACGTGCCTCCTTTTATACAAGAGGAGGTGATCTTGAAGGAGCTGGTGAAGCACGGGAAGGTGGTGTCCCGGCTGAAGAAGATCCCCTCAGGGTGGAAGTCCTCCCGGATGAAACACGTGTGGTCCCACCGGAGGCATCTCTCCATGATCCTGAACAACAGGGGAGAAGAGCTCCGCCTCCGGGTGTTCATCAGGGTGGAGAGCTCCGCCTCCGGGTGTTCATCAGGGTGGAGAGCTCCGCCTCCGGGTGCTCATCAGGGTGGAGAGCTCCGCCTCCGGGTGTTCATCAGGGTGGAGAGCTCTGCCTCCGGGTGGAGAGCTCCGCCTCCGGGTGCTCATCAGGGTGGAGAGCTCCGCCTCCGGGTGTTCATCAGGGTGGAGAGCTCCGCCTCCGGGTGTTCATCAGGGTGGAGAGCTCCGCCTCCGGGTGTTCATCAGGGTGGAGAGCTCCGCCTCCGGGTGTTCATCAGGGTGGAGAGCTCCACCTCCAGGTGTTCATCAGGGTGGAGAGCTCCGCCTCTGGGTGTTCATCAGGGTGGAGAGCTCCGCCTCCGGGTGTTCATCAGGGTGGAGAGCTCCGCCTCGGGTGTTCATCAGGGTGGAGAGCTCCGCCTCCGGTGTTCATCAGGGTGGAGAGCTCCGCCTCGGTGTTCATCAGGGTGGAGAGCTCCACCTCCAGGTGTTCATCAGGGTGGAGAGCTCCGCCTCCGGTGTTCATCAGGGTGGAGAGCTCCGCCTGGGTGTTCATCAGGGTGGAGAGCTCCGCCTCGGGTGTTCATCAGGGTGGAGAGCTCCGCCTCGGTGTTCATCAGGGTGGAGAGCTCCCTCCGGGTGTTCATCAGGGTGGAGAGCTCCGCCGGGTGTTCATCAGGGTGGAGAGCTCCACCTCCAGGTGTTCATCAGGGTGGAGAGCTCCGCCTCTGGGTGTTCATCAGGGTGGCCGAGCACAACTACTCCATCTACATCTCCTCAGGGAACGGGAGGTGCTTCATCAGGGTGGAGAGGGGCACAGAGCCAGGGACTGCCACCGGTGGAGAGCTGCTGAGCAGAACACCAGCAGGGCTCGGGCGGAGCCAGGGGAGCAACCAGGGACTGCAGGTACCCAGAGGGGGGAGGAGAGGGAGCAGGCAGGAACTGGGGGCTCCCAGCAGGATGAGGAGGAGGAAGAGGAGGGGGGCACTGGTCCAGTCCAACAAGGTGAGGAGGGAGAGGGGGGGACGGTCACAGGCCAGCAGGGTGAGGAGGTAGAAGAGGAGGAGAGGAGAGAGGGGCAGGTGCAGAGGTGGCCCAACAAAGTGAAGAGGTAGGAAAGGGTGAGTCAGAGGAAGAGGGGGGGGCAGGTGCCAGAGAGGTGGTGCTGTCTGACAGCGAGGTGGACATGGAGGGGGAGGAGCCTCAGAGTCCCCCGACTAAAGAGGAAGAGGAGGGAGGAAGGAGAAAACCCACAGGCGAAGAAGGTGACGGCGGGCAGACGGAGGTCGAGGAGGAGAGGGGCGGAGCCAGAGTCCAGCTCGGAGGAGGACTCCACCCCTCTTCCTCACTACAGTGTGGAGGAGTTGAAAGACGAAGCAGGTGTGGCACGTGAAGGTGGAAGACCACTTCTGTAGAGACAAGTTCTTCCTCTCTGCCACCTTCCTCACGATGAAGACGAGAGAGGAGCCTTCACTCCGCAGGAGGTCTACAGGCTGAAGAAGATCCTGTGACCTCAGGAAGGTGCTGCTGGAGGAGGAGGAGGAGAAGAGGGCGAGGGCGACTGAGGGGGAACACCTCCTGGCCTCAGGGAGCAGCTTTTGCTTTTTAAAGAACCTGAGCATCATGAACAATTTTCTTTTTCAGGATTGGTGGTGCAGCTAAAGAGATTTGTGTTTATTGCAATTTGGTTTGATGTGGTGCACGGTTTGGAATAAAGCTTTTTTTTTTTTTATCAACAAAAAAAATCTCTCTCTCTCTCTCTCTCTCACCCCCCATCTAGTCAACACCTATAATTACAGCTTCAACACAACTCACCACTTGCCTGAAACAATGTCGCTGGCCAACATTAGCCTGATTCTGAACAAAAACAAGGACCCCGAAGACCCAGCATCTTACAGGCCCATATCGCTCATTCATGTAGACGCAAAGGTTTTAGCCAAGGTACTGACTCTGAGGCTTGAACCATGAATATTAATAAATCCTGACCAAACAGGCTTCATCAAAGGGAGGAATTCCTCCACTGGTCACTGAGGGAGATAACATACCTTGGAATTAGAATTGGCCCCTCTCTTAAAAAACGTGTTCAACTCAATCTAAAGCCAATCACAACACGCATCAGGGAAGACTTGAACAGGTGGGTGACCTACCAGTTTCCTGGCTGGGCAGGATAAGCATGCTCAAAATGAATATCCTGCCCAGGTTACTGTACCCCCTACAGATGCTGCCAAACTCAATACCCAACCGCTTCTTCATTGGATCAAATGTTCACACAATTCATCTGGCAAGTCAAAAAGGTTAGGATGAAAATAAGTAAACTACAGAAAAGCAAGCAGCAGGGAGGACTCGGAGTCCCTCACATAAAGTTCTACTCCTGGGCAGCACACATGCGTTACATATATGAGTGGGTGAACCCAGAGGCTACACATGCATCCACATGGAGTCGACAAACTGTGGATTACTCACTTTAAAGAACTGCCCCTTCGTAAACTTCAAGAGAGCAAAGCTAGAGGTTCAAAATAACTTTATTGTACGAAATACATTAAACACCTGGAATAATATCATGGCCTACTTTAAATTTAAGAATAATTTTTCACTTTTGGCTCCCATATGGAGAAACCCAGATTTCCACCCCTCATGTCAAGACTCTGTGTTCAGGCTCTGGCATGAGAAGGGTCTGGACCAGCTTATCAAACTCTCTGAGGGAGAAACAGGGACTCGTTTGAGAACCTGAAGAACAAATACGCTCTCCAACAGTCCCATTTCTTTCGATATTTACAAATAAGACATTACATACCAAAAACCGTAGATGCCCCAAACATGTGCTTCCTGGAGGAAATCCTTACACAACCCAAACTAAAACAATTCATCTCCCATGTCTATGAAACCTTCGGCCTAAACCTTCATTAGTCCACTGACCACATGCGCAAACAGTGGCAGATGGACATGGAGTGTCAGATAGAGGAAAATGTATGGACATCAATTATAGGAAACACACTTAACATCCGGAGCTGTAGCACAGATAGAGAAAGACAATTCAAAATATGACATCGACTGCATTGTACACCACTGCTGAGGGGCAGGCTGGGCCCAGGCTCCCCGACATGGAGGCAATGGAACTCTGAAGTTGGTACTTATATACACATGTTTTGGAAATGTGCACAAATTCAAACATTCTGGAGAGAAGTGAAGGATGAGGTGGTTTCTTTGACCTGGAGCGTTCACCCCTCAATGTGTTCTGGCAGCCAAAGTGAGCAGTGCAAGCAGAACGACGCCAAACTGATTCCAGCACTGTTCTATATGGCTCGAAAGACGATCCTTAAACTCTGGATTTCTAAAGATACCTTCTACAGATGACTGGTACAAGGGCATTTTGGAAGTTCTCCCTTTGGAAAAGTTGACCCACACCCTCCATGACAATGTCAAGGGATTTGTCAAAATATGGAAACCAGTCCGAGACGTGGTGGACCCCTCCGGGGTGGACTCCGCTGTGCCAGATTAAAAACACTGTCACTGATGCTGACTTGATCTGATGATGTAACCTTCAATATGTACTTATAGTGGTGATGTGCTGTGGCTTTTCTCATTATTTTGTATCTATTATCTATTTATATTTGTTGTCTGTTTTTTGTTGTTCTTTACCCTTTTGTTTCTCTTTTCCCTTTGTATTGTATCCTTAATGTCCTGTCTTGCTAATTTGTAAAATCAAAATAAATATATTTTAAAAAAGAAATGAAAGAGTCTGTGTGTGTGTGTCTCTGTGTGTGTGTCTGTGTGTCTCTGTCTGTGTGTGTGTCTCTGTGTGTGTGTGTGTGTGTGTCTCTGTGTGTGTGTCTCTGTCTGTGTGTGTGTGTGTCTGTGTGTCTCTGTGTGTGTGTCTCTGTCTGTGTGTCTCTGTGTGTGTGTGTGTGTGTGTGTCTCTGTGTGTGTGTGTGTGTGTGTCTCTGTGTCTGTGTGTGTCTGTGTGTGGAGACCTTGTCAAGTTTGACTTTTTCGCTTCGTCACCGAAAATGATGGTAACACACTTCCCCCTCACTTTAAAGGTTATACAACACACACACCTGACACACACACACACACCTGACACACACACACACTTGACACACACACAGTGTGTGTGTGTGTGTGTGTGTGTGTGTGTGTGTGGGATGGAGCAGGTGCTTCATGATGTCACAGGAACGTTTCTATAAAGTGTGACTCATGTTCAGAACAACCACCGGGTACCGGGTACTCTGGGAGACAAGAAGAGCTGTAGCGTTACTCCACAACAACAACATCACAAAAACAACAACACAACAATAACACCACCACCACACCAACACCATCACAAAAACAACAACACAACAATAACAACACACCACCACACCAACAACAACACAACAATAATAATAACACCACACCAACACCACCACAAAACAACATCACAAAACAACAACACAACAATCACAACACACCACCACAACAACAACAACACAACAATAACAACACACCACCACCACACACCAACACCACCACCACATCACAAAAACAACAACACAACAATAACAACACACCACCACAACAACAACACAAAAACAACAACACAACAATAACAACATACCACCACCACCACAACACACCAACACCACCACCACAACAACATCACAAAAACAACAACACAACAATAACACCACCACAACAACAACACCACAACAACACAACAAAGAGCCAGAGCCTTTAGTTATCAAGCTCCTCCTCTTCTATGGAACCAGCTTCACCTTCAGTCCTGGAGGCTCCGCCCCCTCATGGAGACTGAAGACTTTCCTCTCTGACAGATCTTATAGTTAGAGAGCCGAGTCAGGGTCACCTGGAGAGACCTGGAGACGCTGCTATAGGCTGAGAGGCTGAGGGGGACGCTTAGGAGACACTGAGCTCCTCTCTCCTCTCTCCTTATGGACACTTAGGAGACACTGAGCTCCTCTCTCCTCTCTCCTTATGGACGCTTAGGAGACACTGAGCGCCTCTCTCCTCTCTCCTTATGGACGCTTAGGAGACACTGAGCTCCTCTCTCCTCTCCTTATGGACGCTTAGGAGACACTGAGCTCCTCTCTCCTCTCTCCTTATGGACGCTTAGGAGACACTGAGCTCCTCTCCTCTCTCCTTATGGACGCTTAGGAGACACTGAGCTCCTCTCTCCTCTCTCCTTATGGACGCTTAGGATACACTGAGCTCCTCTCTCCTTATGGACGCTTAGGATACACTGAGCTCCTCTCTCCTCTCCTTATGGACGCTTAGGAGACACTGAGCTCCTCTCTCCTTATGGACGCTTAGGAGACACTGAGCCACTCTCTCCTCTCTCCTTAGGGATGCTTAGGAGACACTGAGCCTCTCTCCTCTCTCTCCTTATGGACGCTTAGGAGACACTGAGCTCCTCTCTCCTCTCTCCTTATGGACGCTTAGGAGACACTGAGCTCCTCTCCTCTCTCCTTATGGACGCTTAGGAGACACTGAGCCCTCTCCTCTCTCCTTATGGACGCTAGGATACACTGAGCTCTTCTCTCCTCTCCTTATGGACGCTTAGGATACACTGAGCTCCTCTCCTCTCTCCTTATGGACGCTTAGGATACACTGAGCTTCTCTCTCCTCTCTCTCCTTATGGACGCTTAGGATACACTGAGCTCCTCTCTCCTCTCTCCTCTCTCCTTATGGACGCTTAGGAGACACTGAGCTCCTCTCTCCTCTCCTCTCTCCTTATGGACGCTTAGGATACACTGAGCTCCTCTCTCCTTATGGACGCTTAGGAGACACTGAGCTCCTCTCTCCTTATGGACGCTTAGGAGACACTGAGCTCCTCTCCTCTCCTTATGGACGCTTAGGAGACACTGAGCTCCTCTCTCCTTATGGACGCTTAGGAGACACTGAGCTCCTCTCTCCTCTCTCCTTATGGACGCTTAGGAGACACTGAGCTCCTCTCTCCTTATGGACGCTTAGGATACACTGAGCTCCTCTCTCCTCTCTCCTTATGGATGCTTAGGATACACTGAGCTCCTCTCTCCTCTCCTCTCTCCTTATGGACGCTTAGGATACACTGAGCACCTCTCTCCTCTCCTCTCCTTAGGGATGAATTTTCATCTCTCCATCACACATTACTAACTCTGCTTTCTCCCCGGAGTCCTTGTGACTTCATGTCTCATGGGGAGGAGGAGGAGTAGGAGGAGGTGGAGGAGGAGGAAGAGCAGGTGGAGGAGGAGGTAGAGGAGGAGGAGGAGGAGGTGGAGTTGGAGGAGGAGGTAGAGGAGGAGGAGGAGGAGGTGAGGCAGGTGTGTAATTAGCCAGCTGGATGCTGGAGTGAGAGTCTGAAGGACAAAGGAGGCATTCAGGGGCCCTAGGAAATAGGAGGTTTGTTGGAGCCCTGACGGCGGGGTGAGGAGGTGAAGCGCTCATGGGCCGAGTTCTGAGACACAGCGGGGAGCGGCCGAGTGTTCGATTCCCAGCATTGAAGCCTTTGATTTAGCATTAGCAACCAGAAGAGACACGAGGGGGCGGAGCTTAGAGACACCTGTAGCCCAGCCCCTAAAGCATCCCCTGCCTTATGGTCGCCCCCTGGTGGTCAGGAGAGAGAATGCAGCTTCAACACATGAAGCATAGACTTCTATACAACCAGAGGAGTCGCCCCCTGGTGGTCAGGAGAGAGAATGCAGCTTCAACGCATGAAGCATAGACTTCTATACAACCAGAGGAGTCGCCCCCTGGTGGTCAGGAGAGAGAATGCAGCTTCAACACATGAAGCATAGACTTCTATACAACCAGAGGAGTCGCCCCCGGTGGTCAGGAGAGAGAGTGCAGGTTTAACACATGAAGCATAGACTTCTATACAACCAGAGGAGTCGCCCCCTGGTGGTCAGGAGAGAGAATGCAGCTTCAACACATGAAGCATAGACTTCTATACAACCAGAGGAGTCGCCCACGGTGGTCAGGAGAGAGAGTGCAGGTTTAACACATGAAGCATAGACTTCTATACAACCAGAGGAGTCGCCCCCGGTGGTCAGGAGAGAGAGTGCAGGTTTAACACATGAAGCATAGACTTCTATACAACCAGAGGAGTCGCCCCCTGGTGGTCAGGAGAGAATGCAGCTTCAACACATGAAGCATAGACTTCTATACAACCAGAGGAGTCGCCCACGGTGGTCAGGAGAGAGAGTGCAGGTTTAACACATGAAGCATATACTTCTATACAACCAGAGGAGTCGCCCCCTGGTGGTCAGGAGAGAGAATGCAGCTTTAACACATGAAGCATAGATTTCTATACAACCAGAGGAGTCGCCCCCTGGTGGTCAGGAGAGAGAGTGCAGCTTTAACACATGAAGCATAGACTTCTATACAACCAGAGGAGTCGCCCCCTGGTGGTCAGGAGGGAGAATGCAGCTTCAACACATGAAGCATAGACTTCTATACAACCAGAGGAGTCGCCCCCGGTGGTCAGGAGAGAGAGTGCAGGTTTAACACATGAAGCATAGACTTCTATACAACCAGAGGAGTCGCCCCCTGGTGGTCAGGAGAGAGAATGCAGCTTCAACACATGAAGCATATACTTCTATACAACCAGAGGAGTCGCCCCCTGGTGGTCAGGAGGGAGAATGCAGCTTCAACACATGGAGCATAGACTTCTATACAACCAGAGGAGTCGCCCCCTGGTGGTCAGGAGAGAGAATGCAGCTTTAACACATGAAGCATAGACTTCTATACAACCAGAGGAGTCGCCCCCTGGTGGTCAGGAGGGAGAATGCAGCGTCAACACATGAAGCATAGACTTCTATACAACCAGAGGAGTCGCCCCCGGTGGTCAGGAGAGAGAGTGCAGGTTTAACACATGAAGCATAGACTTCTATACAACCAGAGGAGTCGCCCCCTGGTGGTCAGGAGAGAGAATGCAGCTTCAACACATGAAGCATAGACTTCTATACAACCAGAGGAGTCGCCCCCTGGTGGTCAGGAGGGAGAATGCAGCTTCAACACATGGAGCATAGACTTCTATACAACCAGAGGAGTCGCCCCCTGGTGGTCAGTATGTTTGACTTTCTCACCGTAGGCAGAGTCGGCTGCAGACTCCTGGTTCTGTGTCGTCGTCAACACATTGTCTGTAAAAAAACAACAACAACAACAGGGTCACACCCCTCCCGTGGCGTTCCTGTTGCATCACTTCCTGCGCTGCCCTCACCGTGGCAGCCGTCGGGGGGGGGCGGGGCGGGGGCGTGGTCTCCCTCGATGTCCTGGTCGAAGCCGGCCCTGCAGACACAGAGAGAGGCTGCAGCAGTCCATCGGAGGGCGGGGAGGCGGCGCCTCGTCTCACGCCGGTTGCCGTGGGTTACCGTTGCCGGGGCAATTAATCGATGATGTGCATCCAGATAAGGAGGCGAGACGAAGCTAATGAGATGCTGTCGCACGGGCATCCTTCACTCTGAAGGAGACTCAGAGGTCAGAGGTCAGAGGAGAGCAACCCCACACAGGACACCTATCCACCAATCAGGGCCAGAGGAAGGTTCCCCTCGTCCAATCAGAGGCCAGACGGAGACAAAGGGGCGAGACCCTCAGGGAGCACATATACATATATATGTATATATATATACTGTATATGCATATATATATGCATATATATATACATATATATATATTACATCACATGTCATTTAGCAGACGCTTTTATCCAAAGCGACTTCCAATAAGTGCATTTCAACCTAGAGTACAAACCAAGAACAACAAGAACACAGGAAGCAACACTTCCTCAACTCAGTCGAACCACAAAAGCACCACAATAAGTGCCATCCCAGTGCCACTGAAGTGCAAATCTGTGTTTTAATCCAGATATAGTCGGAAAAGATGTGTTTTCAGTCTCAGGCGGAAGATGTAGAGACTTCCTGCTGTCCTGATGTCAGTGGGGAGCTCGTTCCACCACTGAGGAGCAGGACAGCAAACAGTCTGGATGTAGAGTGATTAGCTCGAGGTGCAGGAGGCACAAGACGATTGGCTGTTGCCGAGCGGAGCGAACGTGCCGGGGTGTACGGTGTGACCACATCCCGGATGTAGACGGGGCCCGATCCGTTTAGAGCACGGTACCAAGAACCAGTGTTTTGAAGCGGATGCTGCTCCACCGGTAACCATGAAGAGATCGAAGGAGCGGAGTGGTGTGGGGGAATTTCGGGAGGCTGAAGACCAGTCAAGCTGCTGCATTCTGGATGAGCTGCAGAGGTCGGATGGCCTTAGCAGGTAGACCAGCCAGGAGGGAGTTGCAGTAGTCAAGGCGTGAAATGACCAGAGCCTGGACCAGAACCTGTGCCGCCTTCTGAGTAAGAAGAGGCCGTATTCTCCTGATGTTGTGCAGCATGAACCTACAGGAACGCGTCGTCACAGCGATGTTGGCCGTCAGGTTGACTGTCTAGTGTCACCCCGAGGTTCCTGGCAGTCAGGGTAGGGGCCAACACAGAGCTGGTGAAGGTGGTAGTCAGGTCATGGGTGGGAGCCTTTCCCTGGAAGGAATAGTAGCTGGGTCTTGTCAGGGTTGATCTTCAGGTGGTTAGCAGACATCCACTGAGAGATGTCGGTCAGACAGGCAGAGATTCGTGCCGCCACCCATGTTTCGGCCGGTGGAAACGAGAAGATCAGTTAGGTGTCGTCAGCATAGCTATGGTAGGAGAAGCCATGCGAACGAATGACAGAGCCGAGATAATTTGTGTACAGAGAAGAGGAGGGGACCCAGGACGGAGCCTTGAGGAACCCCAGTAGTGAGAGGAAGAGGAGGGGACCCAGGACAGAGCCTTGAGGAACCCCAGTAGTGAGAGGAAGAGGAGGGGACCCAGGACGGAGCCTTGAGGAACCCCATAGTGAGAGAAGAGGAGGGGACCCAGGACGGAGCCTTGAGGAACCCCAGTAGTGAGAGGACAAGGATCAGACACAGATCCTCTCCAAGTTACCGGTAAGTGTGGTTCGTTAAGGTAGAGAAAAAAGGCGAGTGCAGTGCCTGAGATCCCCAGATCCTGAAGAGAGATAAGGATCTGGTGGTTCACGGTGTCAAATGCTGCAGAAAGGTCTAGAAGGATAAGGACAGAGGAGAGAGAGGCTGCTCTAGCAGTGTGAAGCTGCTCAGAGACAGCAAGGAGGGCAGTCTCTGTCGAGTGGCCTTGAATCCAGACTGGTGAGGGTCAAGAAGGCTGTTACTGTGGAGACAGGAGGACACTTGGCTCAAGAGAGCTCGCTCCAGAGTTTTGGAGAGAAAAGGAAGAAGAGAGACCGGTCTGTAGTTGCTGACTCCAGACGGGTCGAGGTGGTTTCTTCAGGAGAGGGTTGACTCTCGCCTCCTTCAGAGAGTTGGGGAAACAACCAGTTGAGAGGGAGCTGTTAATAAGATGGGCGAGGAAGGTCAGAAGGTCAGGAGCAACAGTCTGGAGAATGGGAGACGGGACGATGTCAAGGGTGCAGGTGGTCGGTCGAGCTGAGGTCACCAAGCTAAGAACTTGATTGGGAGACAAGGGGGTGAAAGGAAAGAGGGGGGGGTGAAGAAGTTAGTGTTGGTGAGGTGATAGAAGATGGATTAGTAAAGGAGGAGCGGATGTCGTCCATCTTCTTTGTAAAGTAGTCGACAAAGTGGCAAAAGGGTGGAAGGAGGAGGGGCCAGGGGGGATCAAGGAGGTTGGAAAAGATAGAGAAGAGTTTTTTGGGGTTAGAGAAGGAAGACTGAATTTTGGTCAGGTAGAACGAGCTTTTGGCTGCAGAGATAGAGGAAGAGAAGGAGGAGAGAAGAGATTGATAGAAGAGCAAGTCTTCCGCTTGATTCGATTTGCGCCATTTTCTTTCCGTCGCTCGCAGGGTGGCTCTCTCGGCGCACCGAGTCCGACAACCACGGAGAGAGAGGATTTCCGAACCGGTGTCTTAAAAAGGACAAAGAGAATCAAGAGATGAAGACAGGAAGAGAGGAGAGTGTCTGTGGCAGAGTTAGGCTGCATGGTGAGAAGGAGGCAGTTGAGGGGAGAGCAGATGGACAGAGGAGGGACAGAGAGGAGGGACAGAGAGGCCAGAGAGGAGGCCAGAGAGGAGGGAGAGGGAAGAGGCCAGAGGAGGACAGAGGAGGCCAGAGAGGAGGGACAGAGGAGGCCAGAGAGGGAGGAGAGGCCAGAGGACAGAGGAGGCCAGAGAGGAGGACAGAGAGGGACAGAGGGGAGGAATGTTCCATACATTGCAACAGAGTCTAGATAGAATCTTAGATATGGGTGGCTAAGTACCATAGAGAGAGAGAGAGAGAGAGATGAAGAAGGAGAGAAGACATGGAGTGGAGAGCCAGAGGAGGTTGGAGGCAGTTTCTAGTGAAAATGTAATGTAAGGCGGCGGCCGGCGGCTGTGAGTGGGAGGGGAGGGACTGAGTGAGCGGTCAAAGGAACACAGGAAGAGATCACATGACTTCTCTGTCTGGATGTTGAAGTCGCCCAGAAGGATGAGCGGGGCCGTGTTCCGAGAAGTTCGACAGGAGGGCGTCTAGCTCTTCCAAGAAATCTCCCAAAGAACCAGGGGGACGGTAGAGAACAACAATGTGTAGTTGAGCCGGATGAGTAACCGTCACAGCATGGAACTCAAAAGTCAGTGGGATAAAGAGTGGAAGAGAGTAGGGAGAGAAACACCATTTGGGTGAGATGAGTAAACCTGTAGCTCCACCCCGACCAGAGGGTCTGGGTGTGGCTGAAGGAGAAGGCCGAGGAGAGAGCAGCCGGGGTAGACGTGTTGTCTGCTGTGATCCAGGTCTCAGGGAGACAGGAAGTCAAGCGACTGCTCCATGGCAAAGAGATGAAACCGGCCTTGCGGTTGGCTGACTGACAGTTCCAGAGGCCTCCCGTGACAAGGTGCTGGGTGTGAGTAGAACGGGTAGGAAGGAGAACAGAGGAGGGGTTAGGGTCCATGAATGAACGAGTCCTATAGGAACTACGAGGAGAGATACACACAGGTATGGAAAATACACACATATTCAAAAAATGGTGGAATACACAGCCACCCACGAAGACTCCAACGGAAGACTCCTATGTCTTTGTCCTCCGAGTCTCGACTCCGACGGAAGACTCCGATGTCTTTGTCCTCCGAGTCTCGACTCCGACGGAAGACTCCTATGTATTTGTCCTCCGAGTCTCGACTCCAACGGAAGACTCCGATGTCTTTGTCCTCCGCGTCTCGACTCCAACGGAAGACTCCTATGTCTTTGTCCTCCGAGTCTCGACTCCAAGGGAAGACTCCTATGTCTTTGTCCTCCGAGTCTCGACTCCAAGGGAAGACTCCTATGTCTTTGTCCTCCGAGTCTCGACTCCGACGGAAGACTCCTATGTCTTTGTCCTCCGAGTCTCGACTCCGACGGAAGACTCCTATGTCTTTGTCCTCCAGTCTCGACTCGACGGAAGACTCCATGTCTTTGTCCTCCCGAGTCTCGACTCCGACGGAAGACTCCTATGTCTTTGTCCTCCCAGTCTCGACTCGACGGAAGACTCCTATGTCTTTGTCCTCCGAGTCTCGACTCCGACGGAAGACTCCTATGTCTTTGTCCTCCGAGTCTCGACTCCGACGGAAGACTCCTATGTCTTTGTCCTCCGAGTCTCGACTCCGACGGAAGACTCTATGTCTTTGTCCTCCCGAGTCTCGACTCCGACGGAAGACTCCTATGTCTTTGTCCTCCCAGTCTCGACTCCGACGGAAGACTCCTATGTCTTTGTCCTCAGTCTCGACTCCGACGGAAGACTCCTATGTCTTTGTCCTCCGAGTCTCGACTCCGACGGAAGACTCCTATGTCTTTGTCCTCGAGTCTCGACTCCGACGGAAGACTCCTATGTCTTTGTCCTCCGAGTCTCGACTCCGGCGGAAGACTCCTATGTCTTTGTCCTCCGAGTCTCGACTCCGACGGAAGACTCCTATGTCTTTGTCCTCCGAGTCTCGACTCCGACGGAAGACTCCTATGTCTTTGTCCTCCGAGTCTCGACTCCGACGGAAGACTCCTATGTCTTTGTCCTCCGAGTCTCGACTCCGACGGAAGACTCCTATGTCTTTGTCCTCCGAGTCTCGACTCGACGGAAGACTCCTATGTCTTTGTCCTCCGAGTCTCGACTCCGACGGAAGACTCCTATGTCTTTGTCCTCCGAGTCTCGACTCCGACGGAAGACTCCTATGTCTTTGTCCTCCGAGTCTCGACTCCGACGGAAGACTCCTATGTCTTTGTCCTCCGAGTCTCGACTCCGACGGAAGACTCCTATGTCTTTGTCCTCCGAGTCTTCGTCCGATGACGCTACAGCTGACGCTAAAGACCCGATCCGGTTATGAGCCAAAGTTGGTGCCAATTACCTCCAGCCGCGTTGACACCGCCCCTTGCTCGTTGGTATTCAAATGACACTCAGTGAAGATTCAGGTGTCAGTAATCAGGACACACCTCTCTACCAAAACAAATCCTACAACAGTACAGACCAACAATCCAGCAGCTCTAAACAACAAATACAACAGTAACTCAGCAGATAAACTAATCTAAAGACACTTAGCAGGATCCAAGTAGTCAGTAGTCTCGCCTCACAGGTAGAAAATGCACACTGTATATATATATATATATACGTATATATATATGTGTAATTTCCGAGATAAAACAGGAAGTGACACGTACTTGATACCCGGCGCCATGTTGGCACAACTCCCGGTCCGCAGCCAGATGCAGTACGGGTCACGAGAGGCAAGGCAGGCTCTGGGGAGAGAGAGAGAGAGGGGGGGGGAAAGGTGATCTCTCTCTCTCTCTCTCTCTCTCTCTCTCTCTCTCTCTCTCTCTCTCTCTCTCTCACCCCCTGCAGGCCCCGTGGCGGCGGCAGCGGGCGAGCGGGACCCGGACCACGCAGCTGCTGAAGGCCACGAACAGGGCCTGGTGGTCCTTGTCCAGCTCTAGACCCAGAACCCTCCTGTCCTGCTGACCCTGAACGTCGCACCTGGACACAGACGTGAGGCGGTTCAGGACCCGGACCGGAGCGCCCCCCCCTCCCCCGGGTCTCACCTGGACGGGTTGTAGACGTCGATGTCCTCCAGCAGCCGCGACCCGGCGCCGTCGTCGGGGCGCGTGCTGGCCAGGACCTTCAGGACCCGGCCCTCGTCGGAGCCCAGGAACACCACGGTCCGGTCCTTGAAGGGCCCGGCCGACGCGTCCACCGCGATCTGGGTCAGCTTGGACCTGCGAGAGGACAGAGACCACATGGGACCCAGACCGAGGAGGACCTGGACCACGCGGCAGGACCGGTTCTCTGACGCCCCCCCTCCACCCGCCAAAGGGAGCTTCCAGCCTGCAGGTCTCAAAGGTCAAAGGTCAACAGGTCAGGGGATGTCAGGGACAGCCTGCCCAATCGGAGCTGGTCAGGGCGGTGACCTCTAGCTCCTCTCTGACCTCCTGATTGGATGAAAGACGGCCTCGCTGCTGCCGATTGGTCGACGGTGTCGACGCCCCAAAGTTGAGTTCAGGCTGTGCTGTTAGGCTGAAGTGGGAGAAGAACCTTTATATGTGGAGACGTCTGACCCCTGACCCCCGTGCTCACCTGCTGGAGGTCCTGGTGAAGCAGGGCCGCTGGTTGACGGCGGGGACGGCCTCGTGCATCAGGGGGTGGGCCTTGATGAACGCCAGCGTCTCGTCAGGGAATTGAACCGACGACCTGAAGTCTGCCGCCGGACCGTCGCCCGCACAGGCCCCGGGTCTGAGGGGGAGGGGCAGACTGTAGAGCCTGGTGCAACAGGCCCCGGGTCTGAGGGGGGGGGGCAGACTGTAGAGCCTGGTGCAACAGGCCCCGGGTCTGAGGGGGGGGGGCAGACTGTAGAGCCTGGTGCAACAGGCCCCGGGTCTGAGGGGCAGACTGTAGAGCCTGGTGCAACAGGCCGGGTCTGAGGGGGCAGACTGTAGAGCCTGGTGCAACAGGCCCCGGGTCTGAGGGGGGGGGGCAGACTGTAGAGCCTGGTGCAACAGGCCCCGGGTCTGAGGGGGGGGGGCAGACTGTAGAGCCTGGTGCAACAGGCCCTGGGTCTGAGGGGGGGGGCAGACCCTGGGGCCTCACCTGGGTCGGGGGACCTGCTCCTCGGGGACCGGCGTCCAGGCCGCGTCGGCGCCGCGCTGCGCCTTGAAGCGGCCGCCGAACGCCTTCTCGATGTCGTCCAGGTAGAAGGCGCACACGGCCGAGCCGGGGATGCTGCGGGGAAACGGCGGCGTTCATTTCTACCGTTAAGAAAACGAGAAGAAGAAGAGAGACGGAACCTGTTGGCCTGCGTGGTGA